>NC_060262.1:15512196-15812196 GCF_021901455.1 Neodiprion lecontei | reverse complement strand
TATCCCTCCTTCTGTCCCTGTCCTATCATTAAAATCTCCCCCTGCTATCACTTTTCTATCCTTATTAACTTCCTCCATCCGTCCGATTTGCCCTTCCGCTCCCTTTTGGTATAATCGCTTCCTGTATAATGAAACTTCTTTCCCAACTCTCCCTTATCTCCTTCCATTTCTTTTTATCCACCCATATCTCCACTAATATTGCAACATCTCAATCTTTCAACCCTTCCCAGAAGTCTTTTCCCTTGTTCTTCAACCCCGCTACATTCCAAAAACCTATCCCATATTTTCTCTTACTCTCATACTCCCCTTCATCTCTTTCTTTCCTATCCTTTCCTGTCCCCTTTTTCTTCTTTTCTCCGCTTGTTCGTTTCCCTGCTGTACTCTCCAATCTCCTTCTGCTTCATCCCACAACCTCACTTTCTCATTCACCCACATCCTCATATAACACACCTTTACCCTTCTCCCCTTTTCTTTCTCTTTCATTGCCTCCTCCACAATCACTTTCTTAATTCTCCTTTCCTCTCTCGTCAGGTCGTCCTCAATTCTTACCTTTTCCCCTCTTAACCTACTTTTCGCCAACATCACCTCTCTTTTCTCCTCTAGTCCCTCCAACTTGATTAAAATCATCCCTCTCCCTTCTTCATCTACCATTCCTATTTTTCTCATACTTTCTTACCCCCTACAACGCCTATTTCATCTCAAATACTTTCAATTTCATTTTCCCACCTTACCCCCGTTTTCATTTCCACTCCTTCAACTATAACATTCTTCCTTCTCTCCTCCTTTTTTTTTTTAATTATTTTTTCTCCTCCTCCCAGATCTTTCTGAACTCCTCTCTTTCTCTCTTTCCCTCTTCTCTTAGTATGTTCACCCTATTTCCTACGTTACCGCATTCCTCTTTCATCCTATCATCTATCTCCTCTAGCTTCCTCAAAATTCCTTCCATTTCCTCCTTTCCGTCTGGCGACCTCACCACAATATTACTTATTTTAAAAACCTCTTTTTCTTCTAGGTCTCCTGCTAATTTCACTTCCCCCTCTACCTCTCTCTCCTTCCTCTTACTAAATTAGGGCACATAATTCGAGTCTGTAGAAAACTCGTTTACAATAACAGCATACGCGCAGTCAGCAATACTCAAACAACCGCCGCAAGTGATGCAAACGCGGGAAACGCTCAAGCTTCCCAGCGAGTCGACGTGCCGACGGGAAACTCTGAACCTCAGCGTCAAACAATAGCTTCAATATTTCAAAATCGAAGAAACCAAATCAAGATATATCAGAAATCCGTAGCGCTGAATGTAACATAGATTCAGTATCCCCAAATCATAAATCACTGTTAATAAATGTAGAATCAGCGGATCTGAGATTTAAAAATAGCAAATTTTTAGTAAACACAGGATCCAAATAAATTTAATAAGAATTATCGAATTAAAAATCCCAGAATGGATTGACACTTCAATTACATACGAACTTAACGGTGTTTCAAAACTCGACAAATCCGTAATGTTAGGAAAAATTAAAGTCACTGATCCCGTTTGATTTGCCCTTAGACTAGACCGGTATTATAGGATCAGAATTCGTGCATGTCCACTACGGAAAAATAGACTATCAAACAAAGTTAGTCACCTTGAACAACATCAATATACTGTTCTCCGAAACAGAAAGTTTTCTGCTGCTGACCAGACGGAAAACCGCAATGTTCATTCGAGTCGGGAATGCAGAAATTTTAGATCACTACGTACCGCGTTCACATACACAGGATGAAATATACATAGGCAACACCGTTGTATCGAACTATAATGGAATAGCTTATTTATACGCGATTAACACCTTGGATGCAGATGTAGAAGTGGAAGTCCCCGTATTCCCTTGTGTCCCTTCGACACAAGCGTAGACGGAGATGACAATTCTGCAAAAGATGAAACTTTAGAGCACACAAACGC
This sequence comes from Neodiprion lecontei, assembly GCF_021901455.1. Taxonomy (NCBI): domain Eukaryota; kingdom Metazoa; phylum Arthropoda; class Insecta; order Hymenoptera; family Diprionidae; genus Neodiprion; species Neodiprion lecontei. The sequence goes on along the minus strand of NC_060262.1, from coordinate 15,810,254 downwards.
TCGGACGCGATGAAACCATGCTAATGAGGTACTCAACTTAATGCGAATCAACCATTTAAACTCAAAAGAACGTAAAGCAGTTATTCATCTGATCAATGAATACGCTGACCTTTTTTACGTCCCTGGAGAACCCCTGCGAGCTACTTAACATATGCTGTAACGAGCTTTTGACCTCGCCCGGAGGAAAACGGGATCGGTCCAGCGGCAAGTTTATAAATGAGGCGGTTTCCAACCCGGTAAATAACGGTAGAGATTAATTTGATAGCAGCAAATGGGAAATAGTAAAAAGTGATTCAACAGGCTCTTTGATGTTTAATCAGCGTATTTATTTTACAAGCGCCATACAGCAGGGCAGATGGCTGAACAATTCGGTAATCAGTAAGACGGTAAGCGAATTCATAGAGGACGGCAGGCTTTGATAAAATTTAGCATAACTTAAATTAAAACAATGCGGCAGTCACTAGCCAAAATAAAGGATAATTAACATAACCAAGGCAAATTCTAACCGTGCGGTTAGCACTAGCAATTACTTCGCAACATATAAGGTAAGTTTCGCTCTCGGCATCGACGGCGCGGGCGCACACACGCAGTCTCTCCCTTTCTTCTCACCTTTCCCTTTCACTCGCACGCCAGCTGATACACGGCTGAGAAGCGGCACGGCACCCCACGGCTTTGATCTCCAAATCTTATGACTTAAACGGCAGAAGGCCACGGAACGACGATTCAGAGCTCTTTATAACATTATTCATAAGCAAATGAGAGAGTATCTAATGTAAAATCGGCTTAACCGCCACGAGGTTCGCTGACGGTTACCAAAATGACCGACTGAGCCGGCTGGCTACCTGTCGCTTGATAAGATGGTTTGATGTCGGGGTATCTGAGCAGCCAGCGAAATTTGTGTTGGCGTCCGACAACCTCAGTTACAGCGCAACGTGATTCCGGGTGCGGTTTCATCCCGACAACCAAGGACAGGATCGATGGATCAGTGGATGAGGAAATCGGCACGACACGGCAAGCTCTAACACAGTCTGTTACTATACTTGACACAAAAAAAAAAAAACTTAAACTCGACTGTCTCTTATAGCGATGCAAGGGAGAGTGAGGCCGCCGAGCGTTCCGTTTCGCGCGCTCCCGCGGTGACGCTACGGTGGTGGCAAGGGCTGTACTGTCGAGACGGCGAGACCAGCAGGATCCTAGGCAGACGGTCTGTTCGCCGCGCTGTCCTACTATCAGCGAAGGCGGTAGATTCAAACTCGCTATCTCTAATTTGGTGTACCCAGGGGGAGATTTCCGGTGGTCGTAATGTGTGCCGGGTGGCAAGACCGGACTTTGGAGGCGACGTAGGTGGAGGCAACTTGACCCGTGGGCAATGGCAGCGATGCTAGCAGGTGCGGCAGCGATATCGTCATGTGCAGCAGCGTGTAATCAGCGAGCGACAGCGCGACTACTGGGTCCGGGGCTTCGGAATCCTCGCCGCTCGTAGGTGGTTCCCTTTGGTTCCCTCGTCTGCAGCGCAGGCGGAGTGGAATGGTCGGGTTAGATAGTGATGATGACAGCGTCGGCAACCTCAGAGAATTTTTGCGAGGAAATCAATAAGCATTAGCAATAGTAGAAGAAACCTAAATTGACGGCAGGACTCTCCTCTCGTTTGCTGAATCTATTGGGTTCCACCTGGAAGTAGACATGCGGGTCGATGACGGGGTGAAAAACCCGCCACGAAGCAATGCATGCACTGTATAATAACGACGGATGAAATACCATTAACCACCAGATACAGGCATTTCAGAAACTAGAAATAGAAAAACAAATTACAGATTTATTGAAAATGTATAGAATAGAACTGTCAATTTCGGCTTATAATTCACCGCTATGAATTGTACCAAAAAACGGAGACTCAAAACCAATGCACGAACTCGGTGCGGTAAAGTAACAGAGCGTATTCAGTATCAACTTGTGATTCAACTAAGGTATGGGTGTTTGTAAATCTCAACGCTGGACAAGCTCGGCTGTGGTCAGACTAGAACTGAGCGCCGCTCCGCGATGGCGCCTTTATATGGGGTGGTTGGTCGTATCATGAAGCGTTCAGCAGTCGTTCGGTGACGTCAGAATTCTGAGAATAGCGATAGACAGATTATCTGCTCCCTTGCCGGATTATACTCGTAGGTGCTCATTTACTAATTATAAGCGAAAGTGAATTCGACAGCGTAAACCATACATACAGAAAGTTACCGGTATGAATCACAAGAAAAGAAAACATGTAACTAAGGGTTTTCAAACACTAAGTAAAAAACAATTGGAGATACTTACCCACTATCCTTGATATCAAACATTCTCGACCAACCAGGTGGAGCTAAATATTTTACGATATTTGATTTAGTGTCAGGATTTCACCAAATTACCATGCGCCCAGACGATAAGCATGAAATAGCATTTCCAACTCTCCACGGACATTACGAGTTTAACCGAATGCCTTTTGGACTGACAAACGCACCAGCGAATTTTCAACGGCTAATGGACTTATTGTTAGTTTGACGAGGTTTACAAAGAATAGATTTGTTTGTATACCTTGACGATATCGTTCTTTACGCGCGATCACTTAGCACGAAACTTTATTCGTAAAGCTTGCTGAACGCTTAGGAAAAGCAAACTTGACGTTACAATCAGACAAATGCAAATTTCTTAGAACAGAAGTTGAATAATTAGGGCATGTTATTTTATCAGACGGAGTTGAACCAGATCCAAAAAAGTCGAGGCTGTACAGAAATTCCCTGTCCCAAAAATTCCGAAAAATGTTAAACAATTTGCTTAGCTGGATACTACCGTCAATTTATAGAAAATTTCGCTAAAATTGCAAAACCTCTATCAAATTTAACCAGCAAAAATTAAAAATTTCAACGGGATTCCAAATCACAATTAGCTTTCGAAACATTGCATGACAAGCTTTGCAAAGCACTTATACTACAGCACCCAGATCATCATGTTTCATTGTCACGACAGACGCATCTGGCTACGTGGTAGGCGCTATCTTATCGCGAGGTGGACTCAGTAAAGATGCACCCATCGCGTACGCCTCAAGATTCTTAAGTAATCATGAGAAAAATCATTCAACAACAGAAAACGAAATGGTAGCAATAGTTTTCACGATAAAAACGTTTAGACCGTATCTCTATGGTAGACAATTTACACTGATAACCGATCTTAGACTGTTTAATGGGTAAATTCAACAAATGACCCCATATCACGCGTAATGAGATGGAGAGAAGGTTTAAAAGAATTCGAGTACAAAATACAATATAAAGCAGGTAAAATTAATACAAACGCAGACGCATTGTCGAGAAACCCCGTTGATATTGACAGACAAGAAGTATATCCAATAAAATTTAAATAGAGGCAGTCGGCAGATCCTGCCTTTGACAGAATACCAGATATAGCTAGGCTACGATCGTCGTCCGACTCTGCTGAGATATTCAGAAGCGGAGGTGTAAAAGCGAGAAGACGATACCCAACCACATCTTCAGACGAAACAATGGCACATACGACGAACATTGATAAAAATCAAACAACTTCAATGAGCACTGACAAGGAAAACCTTTCAGGCTTCCCAAGTACGGAAATCAGTGAACATATCGGAAATATTCATGTAATGAACGTGGAAAACCCTAGAGGCGTACGATTAGGTTGAAACCCCGACTATCACCAAGATGAAACGATGAATAACGATGGGCCTGCGCAACCTATCGCCAGTCGGTTAAGATCTGAATTTTTAGAAAGAAATACAAAACTGCAAAAAACCGGTAAACGAGGAAACTTAAAATTCCTTACAATACGAGAATCAATCCGTTAAATGTACAGTCCATTCAAATATCGCCTTGAACATAAAGACTCATCATCAGATGAATCATCAGACCCTTCTGAAGACCATATACTACCAGTTCTCAGTAAACCAAATAAAAATCAAGCGTCAGCCGCCATTGAAAGAGAATCAGATTCGCAAAGTCCATCGCCTGACAGTGATAAATTTCAAGATTTGAACCCAGCTATAGACCAAACAACGAGTGTCATTAACGGATTGAGCATATGCAGCTCCAGACAAGGTTCAGATGCAGACACCATGATACGCGAGCGACACCGCATCTCACATCCAACACTAACTCGTACTTCCAACACCAGAGCACCAATAAGCGTAAAACACACACCAACAAGGCCTATAACATTATCGACTGATGCAAGAAATAACTTTCAAAGAACTCTGGCAAAAGTATTACAAGAGAAACATTCTTCAAATACAAGTAGAGCCATACCCGCAACTTCACGTACAACAAGACAAAAAATTAACGGTTATAATCGAAAAATATTAGCAACTACGAACGACATTTCATCTTAGGTACGAACCGCATGACACCCACATAGAATAATTTAGACGACGAAATGATTTCAAATGGAGAATGTACAGAATGACAAATCATAACAGATTTCACTTTGGCAACGGAATCAGACCCACCTAATACAATAGAAGTTCGAGCCGACGTATACCTTTTACAAGAATCTGTATATGAAAAAGAGTCATTCGAAACCGGTCGATCATCAAGCAAACGAAAACCACCGGATATGTTCACGAATAGCAGAAATATCAAAATTCCCGAAGAAAACTCATCAAAATCAAAAACCGCAAAAAATAAAACAAATATCCAGAAAACTAGAGAACAATCGGTAAAAATGAGGGATTAGAATTCTTGACCTCGTTGATAATGTAGTGGTAAATCTTGGTGAGCGGTCAGTAAATGAGTTACGTAAATTTCCGTTAACGTTTCGGCCCGAGTAGGGGCTCTCCTCAGAACGATCAATTATATATTTAACTGCCAAGAACATAGATGCCATCAGTAAGACAATAAGATCAATGGATATCATAATATTAAGAATTATTATCTATTGTACATTGGAGAATACATTCCATATATCTATTACAATTAACAATGTATATAATTAATTAAGGGAAAGTTTACCTTGTATAAGAGGAGAATAAAACACTGGTCAGGTATCATAAAATTCGACAGGAGAGAGGTGGTTCTTCAGATTAGGTGACCGAAGACCATTGACATCTGCTCCAATCGATAAACGATGATATGAGATTTTGACACTTAATTGTGCTTCATGGAACATCTCACTGTTAATTTATTCATTAAGTGGTGGATAACTTTTTCAATGCATTTACCAATAAAAAAAAATATATGCAAGATCTAAAAATAAATACAGCAAGTATATCACAAGTTAGAAGCGGTATAAACGATCTTGGATTAATTAAAATAAAAAATGTTATTGGAGTGGTGTTCACGAGAACACAGATTGATATAACAATTTGCAAAGATGAAATAATCATTCCATGTCCATATATTAAATTGAGAATAACACAAGAAAGTCATGAATCACCGATGGCAGGACATAAAGGTATTACGAAAACATGCAATGGAATTCGACAGAGATATTTTTGGAAGAATTTGAAAAAGTGAGTTGAAGACTTTATGAAGAAATTTGTTAGTTGGCCAAGGAAAAAACGAGAATTAGAACAAAACAGCCTATGGTAATAACAGACATATCTGCAGACGTTTTCGACAATGTAGCATTAGATATAGGAGGACCGTTCGAAATATTTGCAGATGAATTGTTTTACTAGTGCGTCTGCGATATCTTTAGCGGTTTACACTTACTAGTGGTATTGCTAAACTGAATTTTGACAGATCGTCTTGTATTGTTAAGATGTATCGGTAACAGTAGTGAAGTAAGGCCGATTCTGGCTACAAATCCCTGCTTTACCGACACAGCCCGATCGTCGACCTTTCTTCGTGGGTGGAGAGTGGAGGGGCGGGGTTAATCACACCAAAGCCTATGTTATCGACCGTCATCTGCTTTGTGCACTATATTACCATCATATCGATTATCGGAAAAAAATCATCCACTTTGCGCTCTCCGATACCAATGTTTTTGATAAAATTATCTCCATTTGTGTTACTTTTTTACTTTGATCGGTAAAAAATCAAGTATTCTACTCTTACCATAGTAATGTTACTATTATCAGCGGAGGTTGTTGCTTACCACCATCGGTAAAAACCATGCGCTGTACCTTTACCGACATGTAACGCGCAAGATCGAGACGTAGGCGCGAACTCTCGTTCGTACTGGCGCGGTTCGGCAAGACTGAGCTTCTAGAAGGTTCGTCCACCGTGAGTCAGCTTCTAGAAGATGCTTCCATCCCTATCGAGGAGGAAGGCAAACAGTTCTCGAAATCGTCAGATAAGTTGTTTTGGGGTCTGCGTCGATCAGCAAAAAAAACGTTATAGGTTATGGATCCACACCTGCAACGATGATGGATTAGCAAAAAAAAAAAAAACACACAGATCGTTTCACAAGTTGTAACATGACGTCAAATGGCCCGCAACGATCAGCAAAACGTTGAAGGTTCAGAAGCCACATCTGCATCGATGACGAATTCGCATGAAAACAAACGGTCGTCCAACAAGTATCAACATAATGTTGAGCGATCTGTGTCGATCAGCAAAATCAAGAACCAAACCTGCTGCGACCTTAAACGAATTCTCAGAATTTATGAAGACAAACAGTTCTCGGAATTGTCTGACGAGTATCAATACGACGTCGACCGGCCTGCGTCGATCAGCAAAACATTGAATTCTAGAAGGTTCTAGATCCGCATCTGCTTCGAGGATGATGAACGAATTTATGTGCAATGAAAGATTATAACATAAGCGTGGTGGAGAGAAGTATGATTATAAAAGTTGAAAATTCAATTAAGAACGTTAGTTTTTCATCAATCCTCTACCTCTCATAAAGATGATCTCAAAACAAGCAGAATTACAACAGCGAATTCACGTGTTCTTGAAAAATATTCGCGAATTAAAAGAAGTTATCAATCAAAAGTTGGACCTGAACAGAGTAATAAAGAAGTTAGAAAGTTTAAATTAACAAGAGATTTAAAAAAGTTTAAGAAATAGATTTATCGAAAATTGATAAATTTGTCAAGATGGTCGGATACCTGCCTACAGACAAATTGGCTGATCTAACGATGTTTGAGAACTATGAAGTAGCAAGCATTCGAAGGGTACAGACGAGGTACGGGTAACGTGTGGTCGTCGATCTAAATAACACACACAGCATTTTCATGCAATCGGTTAGTAGTCATTCTGAAGTAAACTTTACCACGGACCTCATTACATGAATTAGAAAAGATGAAGTCTAAAAAGTGTTTGAAATTGATCAGAATCATGGAAACGGCGTTCAAAATTTTATCGAAAAAATCATCATCACCGGAAATTCAGAAGTGGATGCGGTACGGAACCCGAAATATCAAACTTTTGAATACAATACTACGAAACGCCACGAAGATCGGACAGAAGACTCGAATTCAAACAACAGTCGGAATCTTGAAGTCGTTGACAGCAAATTCAAAAAGTGGGTGCTGGGTTGAGGAAACAACGGAGAAGTGATCGAATACGCTGGGAAGATTTGGAGTCAGCTTTCAACAGCCAAATTAGAACAGGAGCCGTTACCAATTTACATCACAAGGATTTGACCCACTTTTTGGAGGATGCTAAACACCTGGTTGTGATAAGATTGAAGAATGCAGTACAAAAGGTTGAAAATTTAAAAGTACACTGATCCTCACGTGTGAATTCAGTGTTACGAAAAACGATGAGATTGTAGAACTAAATTTTTTAACAGGAAAAATGAAATTATCCTGCAGTCAACGAACGTACATGAGTGGGTTGATGAAAACGTGAAAGATAAGGTATTGGTAAAGATGGAAGATTTTCAAGAAAAGGACTCTGGTTGGACGTTGATCGAGATAATAAACTTAGCTATCAGCATCAACAAGTACATGCCGCTTGAAGGCGGTGTGTCGACGTACACACACCTACCAAAAGACATTCGAGCTAAGAAGGCTGTCGTTAACGTGAAGAACAGTGACTCGTATTGCTTCCTCTGGTCAGTCACCGCAGCCCTCTTTCCAGCTGAAAATAATCCCAGCGTTATAACCTCGTATCCTCATTTTAGCTCATTGTCAGTGTGTGGTATGATGGTTTAAATTTTTCAATGTCTTTAGATGATTCAAAAATTTCAAAGACTTAACAGTTTGTCGATTGACGTTTACGGTATAGACTACACTAAAAAACAAAAGCGTAGTGAAATTGCATCAGTTTATTTAAACCACAATAAGTCAGACAAGCCTGTCATCTCTTATTGTTAGTACTAGAAACTGAAATTGTAGACGAAGACGACGATGACGTAAAGAATTATGGAAAGAATCTAATACCTCATTTTGCTTGGATTCGAAGTTTATCTCGATTGAAAAGTTTTCAAATTTCTCAACATGCACATCATATTTGGTTATGTGACAGATGTATCATGCACTTTCAACCAGAAAAATGTTTGTCCTATCACAGAATCGATTGTATCAATTTAAACAAGAATAAAGTTATTTTACCAACGGAGGATGCCAAGATTTTGAAATTTAAAAATTTTGAGTATAAAGAAACAGTTTCGTTTTGCGTTTACGCAAATTTTGAATGTTTATTGCAGTCTACTAATATTGAAGTGTCTAAACATAGGCCAATTTATCGAACGCATATTTCGTACAGTATAGCTAGTAGTATATATACGACAGTTCTAACCCAAAGATGGTGGCGCTTCCCCTAGTTCCCCCTTAGCTCCCCCTTCATTCCCCCCTAAACCCGCGGCGCCACCCCCCTCGCTCCCCCTCACACTTTGATTATTTTCGAGGTTTGCCGCAAGATGGCTATTTTCATGGGATTTGACACACACACAGACACACTGAATAATTCCTATCAGACTTGCTTGGCGCCGGAAAGTCGTGCATAAATCGGATAGTGTAAAAACCCGCGAGATCTATTGAAAAAAATTCCAGGAAATGGTCTCTGAAAGACGATTGAAAATGGCGTTTAAATGCTTTTAATAATTTTGTTATTCAACATCGATTACATTAGGTTTCTTATTCTATTCTAAATTAACTTATTCTGAATTTAACAAATAAAATTATGCATATTATTTTCAATATCCAATAGCCTAAAGTATCCCACCGCTGCCACCAATTCTTGTTTTACGTAGGGGTGAAAGTGTACTAGGCGGTGGTAGTTAATGATTAATTGAATAATCGAGCTCCCACGTAACGACAATGAATAAAAATTAAAACTAAGAAAAGGCCTACCTTTTGATAAGCCGGTAATTTGTAGGATTGTGTTGCTATAGTCCTGTACAGGTCTGTGAGGCCTGTTCAAATTGTTGAGGTAATTTTATAATAATTAAAATGGGAAGAAGGTGATTCAAAATAAATGGTTCAATATGATTTAACTGGTAAAAGATGAAGTATATTCTGTATGATTTGGTGATTGAAATGTCTAATAACAATGAATAGTGATGATGACATAAAAACCGAAAGTCACAATTTATAAAGCGTTTGCGTTCATATAACGATCCACGCCGACCGACGAATTTATATTCAAATCCAGACAAGCTGCAGAATCACTAAATTTAACCGTTTGCGGGTTTTGGCAAATTATGTGTTATTCAATTTTGAAGGATATTATTATTTGGTACCAGGAACGTCTACTCTGAACGATGGTGATCACTAGCTGGTCGTGATTATTGTATTGTATCTCTCTTTTTAGATGATCTTAAATTAATTATATTTCCTGTTGTTAATTCTTGTCTGTTAAATCTTGGAAACAATAAGTATGATTTAATTGGGGGTAGTGAAGCTAGCCACCAATTCCTAGACTTACTTTTAAATAGATATTACAGAAGTAAATTTTGATTATAAGGTGAAAACAAGGATTCGTTCAATGTCGAAGATTAACTCTCGGATTGACTTATCTTTAGGTGAATCAGTCGACCAGATTAAGAGCCGTCGGATCGTGTCGGTCTGCGTCAGTAGAATTCTGGACCAGGGGCCTCACCTCAAGTTCGGAAGAGTTGATGAATCGAACGATGTTGAACGTCAATCACTTAGTCTTTGTGGATTTAGAATGATATCTTACTATCGAAAGCTATAGTTGAAAGTGTCAATTTGCTGATTTTGATATATGTTAAAGATGATGCCAAACAGTATTTATTAAAAACGCTAATGTAGTTATTATTATTAGCACTTAAAATTAGCTGATTCGGTTTAATCAGGGCCGAACTCAATTTAATTACGGAAAATGAACTGGCATAAAAATGTCTATTCTCGAAATGATGAGATTTAGTAGAGCACAGAAAAGATGGAAACGTAGAAGATAGTGAGTCTTTTGCAACTGACAGAATAACTAAATGCTCAAATTTGACGAATTAACGCGAGACTTTAGGCCGGTCACAACTAAGATTTTCCGAATGCTACTATTGCTCAAAAAGGGCTAATACGGGTTCACGTCCACGCACCTCGCGACTTGACAGACGAAAGACGCGGCTTCTTGGGCCCGAGGGTCCAAGGAGCTGCAGTTGTAATAAGTTACAACGGTAATTAGCCAATGAGGTGCGAGGGCGACCTCCTAGTGCCCAAATCCACATGGTCAGCGTTACTTCACGCTCTTCAACGGTGTTCCGACAATTCTCAATCTCGTCGGTGACACATTGAAAATATGAACAAGAGATATTTACATACAATGTTCACACATTTATTTATACATCCTAATAAGTAATCTATTTTAATTTGGTGGTTCCAAAGGTAGTGGTTTATCCTAGTTATTGGTTACAGTTTTAACTTAGAAAGAGGGATATTTCCAGGCTAAGTGCTACTGATGCTAATTCAGCAGTCTCCTATCTAAGTTCTTGGTACCAGTTAAATAGAAGAAAGTTGAACCTTATACTAGGGATCATTGTTGGTCTCTACGTGACTTTTGCCACGAGGGGTGGAATTCGCCGTTATTGGAATATGGGATTTTGATGAAATAATATCTGTACATTGAAGAAATTAAAAAAATGACATGAAATGGAATTTTGGAAAAGGTACGCCAAGGCAATGTGCCGGACGTCACACCGGTGATGAATTCTGACAAATTTACGCAGCAGAGTACAAAACGGAAAAAACGTCATGGCGAATTGTTGCCGAGAAGTGTACGTCCGGTATTCTGACTATCCAACTATGGAAAAACCAACGCATTATTTGCGCTTATAACGCATCCAAACGGTTTGACGTTCGAAAACCTGTACGTTTACTCAAAATCTCACAATCAACCGAAATGCAAGTTTCTGAGTCAAGTGCTCGAAAATGTCGACGGTGTTGAATATTTCCCCTTCAACGAGCATAAGCACGTCATTGCACCGAACGAGACGCAGCCTAACTCGATCATGATATTTGATGACGTAGCGTGCGAAAAGCTGGATTACACACGCGCGTACTTTTGTATGGGCAGACATGACGATCCAGACTGTTTCTATCTTTGTCAATCGTACGGTCGAATCCCTAGGCATCTCGTGCGCGACAGCTACATCTCACTGGTCTTATTCAAACAAGACGAGATGAATCTGAGACATGCGTACAACGATCATGTAAACACCGATATGTCGTACGTAGAGTTGAGAGACTTGTGTGCGGCATGCTGGAACGGTGACAAATATGGGTTCGTAGTGATCGACAAAGATAGGGAGCTCGGTAATGGTCGGTATAAGAGGGGATTTGACAATTTTATAAACATGACAAAAGAATAAAATACACGATCTTCGAAGGCGACGAAACAGTAGCTTTTCAGAACTAGTTGTGTCAACATGCAGAAAATTCGTGAGGAAAAAGAAGTCTTGCATCGTATCGCTCAAGCGAGTAATGCGATTCGTTATAAGCACGGAATCCTCAAGACGGGAAAAGAGTCGCTGCAGGAAACAATTAAGGATTTCTTCAAACCTGTGGTAACCCCGCGGCAGGAATTAGTCAACGTTTCTCGAGGCACGAAACTTGTTGAGGAAGAGGTAAAGGAAGAACACAAAACTGAAACGAAGGATGAGCCGAAAAACGAAATGGGAGCAGAAGATTCTGTTGCTACTGCAGAGAAAGAGGATCAAACTGTCACAGAATCGTCGGTGCGATCAGTAAATGAATGTCTTGAGATGCTCAACGGTGAACAAAGACAGCACGAGTTGGATACCGTGTACGGGGTACGGAGTCTTTCTACTGCCGGGCTGATGGTTGGTGACTCACCCATAAGCTTTGAGCGCGATTCCGTTCGCATAGGCGGTACGCTCTTTCCGAAAACTCAGGGACTGCTGAAGTTGCGGTTTAAAAAGATACCCAACAGCGCTCACGTTACCCGCAACGGCAAGAAGAATTACAGAAATATCCTTTTCGCAACAAATGCTCACAGAAAGTACTATAGCGCCACCAAGCCTATCCAAAACGCTCAGAGCGCCAAATTCAAGCATTCAATTGCTGAGCAACTCAATATTTCTACGTCAGGCAAAAGCGTATCACCATTGTCACAGATGTCGAAGCGTACGGGCTAAGGTGTTCTGCTACCTCAGGCTTGGGTTACTCGACAAGGTGTTGAAACGGATTATATTTTCTGGGACGACGTTGACGAGCTGGTGAAACGTCTTCGTTTGCTTATGGCATCTCAAGCGGCTGGGAATAAAAATCACACTAATGAAATTATTTCGATTCTAGAAGAATTACGGGAAGCCGGAATCATTTATTAGCCAATTCTCGTCGACTCTGCAATCATTTACGAGATGAGCGTCGACGTGTTCAGACGTCAGCTAAATAAAAACACAGCTGCAAGCACTCGCGGTCCTCCAAATGTCGAGTTTCGAATAACAGCGGACGGGCAGTACGATATACGGAACAAGAGACTGTGCAATGTCGCCGATCCCACAGAGCCGAACAATGCTGAAACTTTGAAAACCTTAAGACGAAAATTCAACGTGCTGCAAAAACAAATCGACAACCTTGATCCAATGATCAAAGCTTTGGAGATCACGACGGAAAAACCCTTGGATACCTTTTACACAGGCTTTAAAACAGGCAGAGACTCGTCGATTCGAAACGCGGAAATCATTTCCAAATTGGACACCAGACTAAGAGCGTTGGAATATGAACGAGAACAAGGAAGCACTGGTAACGGAACTGCATAAGCCTGCACGCCGGAATTACCCGCGCCGAGGTATAGACGTCAGCGGCATCGACGAGACCTGGCAGGTGGATCTTGTTGATATGACGTCGTACGCTGGACAAAACAAAGGCTACAAGTACATGCTCAGAGTGATTGATATCTTTTCAAAGTATGCGTGGGCTATACCGATAAAGAGCAGGTCTGGAGATGATGTTACTAAGTCAATGGAATCTGTGAATGAATCCGAAAAATTCACACGTCGACAGAGGAACGAAATTTTACAACTCGAAATTTCAATCGCTTATGACACGCTACGGAATCAAACTTTACTCCACGTACAGTAATTTGAAGGCTTCGATCTGTGTACGTTTCAATCGGACGCTGAAAGGTAAAATGTGGATACAGTTCAGCATGCAAGGAAGCCACAAGTGGCTTGACATCTTATCTGATTTGGTTTCGGCTTACAACAACACCAAACACCGAACCATAAGAATGAAACCGTCGGATGTCACCGTTGCAAACGAAAGGCTGTTATTACGTCAGACGTACGGAGGGCTTCGAGCGACACCTACCATATCGGCAAAATTCAAATCTGGCGACAAAGTTCGAATCGGCAAATTCAAAAATGTCTTCGAGGAAGGTAACACTCCCAATTGGACGACTAAAATATTCACGATAAGTCAAGTGGAAAATACTCATCCTGTGACGTACAAGCTCAAAGACTACCGAGATCAACCCATCGCTGGTGATTTCTACGAACAAGAGCTCCTTAAGGTTGAACATCCGGATATCTATCTGGTGGAGGAGGTGCTCAAGAAGCGTGGAAGGAAAATATATGTCAAATGGTTAGGTTTTTACAATACACACAACAGTTGGATCAACGAATCGGACATGTAACATTGAATAAATGAATTTTTTGTAAAAACGTATGTACCTCTTTATTCGATACCCGATACATAACAAGTATACAACTTTATTTTTTGGACAATCGACAGACACATGCATCGTTGTACAATTTTTCATATTTCGGAGCGTTCTTATTCACTATCCTACGTAAGAATATTTCATACATCATGGTACAGTTATAAATCGAGTCCTACGTAGATTGCGATACAGTAATTACAAAGCTAACGTGCAGGCTCGTAGTCTGACGGAAGCGTGTCGGTTGTGTTTTGAAACACGATCCGCTTATCGTCATTTCAGCTCAGTGTTTTCGACTTAATATCAAATGCTGATTTGTAGACAAATTTTCACGTTTCAAACCACATTCTGCTTTGAACCTTTGGCACGTTTATTGTCGTTCTGAACTCCCAAGACTCGGAATGCGTACAATTTTGCTCTTAATCCTACAAATTTCAACATTATTTTCCCGTAACTCTCGTCTTTCATCAAGCCGAGAACTTATATGTTCGCTCGAGGCATTCCATAAGCTTTGTCAAGCAGATTATCAGACGTATCGAATTTATGCAAGTCCTCCTTTATATGTTCGTATAGGTCGGGAACGGTCAAGTTGTAAATCAAACTGTCGGTATCCGTATACATTAATTTTGCTCGGTAGGCAAATTTCCGTTTGATATGATTATAATGAAAATCGTAGATATATGTTTAAGACAGATCCAGGATGGAGAAAACTACATAAAATGGTTTATTCAACTCGACTTTCATTTGACTCTTTTCGACGATAATCATCTCTCTGTCGAAAACGGTGCAGCTGTGAAAATCAGGTTCGGCTATGGTAGCTCCAGCACCTATCTTCCATCTCATTTGGTGATCAGCCTGACATCTTCATACTTCCTACCATTTTCCATTGGTTTGTCGAAAAATGCGTTGTGCATTAGTTTGTAAAAATTTTTCACGAATTCGTTGGGAAATATTCTTCTATGTATTTTTTGAGCCACGGGGTTTCCCTGAATTCGAGAACTCTGTGAATTTTGAGTAATTTCAAGCCCAATTGTAAGCATTGTTTCAAAACGCTAAAGTGAACAACGTAGGTTTTCTTGGTAAGTAGCGTGGTCGTCAATTTCGGCTGTTCATTGTTCGAAATCGGAGGTACATAGTGCTCCGGACACAATGGTGAATCTTCATGAGTTTCATGCAACTCCTCAGGATATTCCAAATCTACCTCCAGCATGTAACCAAACTCCGCATCGTCCGAGATAGCAAGAACGTCGCACTCTCTGAAGCCTGACATCCATCTGAAGGAATTACACAGCAGAGCAAAGCTTATAGCCGCACCGTACAAATTATTAACGTCAAAGTACATGAGATAAGATTCTTCGACTTCTGGATCGAATTCCTCTCCCATATATCTATTGTTAGCCATTGCGTATCTGTTCGAGCACTGTGACACACCACTTCGAATACCTTTTTCGATGAATATAACCATATCTATGTCAGTCAGAAGCTCGAGCTCGATGCCGGTACACTTTAACATTGCATCAAACGACAGACCGGGCGCTATATAGTAATGTAATGGGTCCAGTTTGTACATTGTCCAGCGGTTTTGTCGAAAGTTTTGAAAACCGTCAGCCAGTAAAAACACTTGCGTCTGTAAATACAAGTCCGAATACTCTCCCAAAGTTTGAACGTTATAAGTTTGCCATACATCGCACGCGTGTGCGTAGTCGTCGTCTGATAAATTTCGATCATCCAATTTTGAATAAAAGTGTTTTTTGGCTGGTAAATGTTTCTCCTCGAGCTTCTCCCAACTGTCTATATATTTGTACGGGAAGACACCTTTTCCAGTCAATAACTGAAATTTGTTCATGCTACTGCAGAATTTACCTGTTATTGTTTTTTGACAATCGTCCAGATACGATGATAATTTATCGAGGCTGCTAGGCATGAAACGGAACGTTACATCCGGTCCCTTAACGAATTTAGTAACGGAAATGTACTTTCCTTTATCAACAGGTAAAAGTTTTGTAGGGTATTTAGGGAATACACGATTATAATTTCTTCCAACGCCTTTATTAGTCCATGCAATCTTCGAGCCGGACACCAGCACGGCTCGGCGACAACTGACTCGTCTCTTGACCACACACACACACACTCTTTCATATCCTCGCTAGCTCACGCTACCCGTTACGGATACTACAAGTTTAACAGTACCTTCGAATGACGTTGCCAGGGCTTTGATCAAAAAATGCGAATCGTAACCCGACAGATTGTGGAATATCACTGGGATAGTGTGCGAATTTTAATAATTTAAATTACAGCTGCAGTGAGCAGCACCACGGTACTTTCCCCTGAAATGACAGTGATCACGATGTTTTACGTCTGTGAGTGTAAACGGTTTTTCACAAATGTTTTTCACAATTCCGCTAACTCATTCACAAACCATTGAATGCAAGTTTCTCCGCAATTAATTTTGAATTTTGAAAGCGAATCGTCAAACGCACAATGTAGATAGTAAGCTATACTATACGGAAGATGCTTCTGATAAATTGTTATTGTACCTATCTTTTTGAGCGTAGGTTTCAGTAAACATTCGAGATCCGCGTAAATGCAGAATGGAACGGTTTCTTTGTGCTTGAAATTTTTGAATTTCAGTATCTTTTCCTCCTCTGTAGGTAGAATAACTTTGGTTTCGTTTAAATTCATGCAATCTACATTGTGCTTTGTCAAACATCTTTAAGAATGGAAGTAAGTCAAACGTCTATCGCACAACCAAGTACGACCATTACGTTTAGAAATTTGAGAACTCGTTAATCGAGACAAATTTCGAATACTAGTAAAATGAAAGATTCTATTTTTTTCATAATTTTCCATATCGACATCATCATCGTCATCGTCAGTGATTTCAGTTTCTATCGCCAAAAGGTGAATTTCAGGTTTATGAGACTCATTCTGACTCAGGTGAATCGGTACTATTTCACTTTTTTCCGATCACCTTGGTCTATACCATAAACGTTAATTGAAAGACCGTTAAGCTTCTCAAATTTTGAAAAGGTGTTTTTGTCTAGAGACATAGGAAACGTTATACCATCATACCGTAGTACTGAGCTGAATTGCGGGTACGAGCTGGTCGCGTTGGTATTCTTGTTGTCGGCTGGGAACAGAGCTGCGGTGACCGACCAAAGAAAGCAGTAAGAGTCGTTGCTTCTGATGTTTACCACAGCCTTCTTATCACTGATATGCTTGGGTAACGGGGTGTATGTGAACACACCGCCTCGTAGTGGCACGTACTTGTTGATATTCACAGTCAAATTTATTATTTCAGTCAGCGACCAGCCTGAATTCTTTTCCTGGAAATCTTCCACCTTTTTCAAAAACGCTCCATCGCGTTTTCGATGAACCATTCGCTGATATCCGTTGTCTGGAGGATGATTTCATTTCTCGTATTAAAAAATTTGATCTCTTCCACCGTGCGATCATCTTTTCTAACTTCAAATTTACAAGCCAGGATAACGTTGGCTTTTAAGCTCCTGTCTTTCTTCAGAGCGTTTTTTAGTCTCGTCACAGGTAGTACCTTTGCGTCTTCTAGAAATCTCTCCACATCTTTATGCTTCAAATTGACGATTGATTCAGTTCGAATTCTCCCCTCGAAAGCTGATTCCAAATCTTCCCAGTGAACTCGATCGCTTCTTCTTACTTTCCGCGTACCTCCACCCGTTTTCTGAAGACGTTTGAATTTTTCCGCAAGCGCTTTCAAGAGTCCGATCGTTGTGATGATTCTCGTCTTTTCTCCAATCGATGAAGCCTTTCGCAAAATTTTGTTCAGAAGCCGAATATTTTGACTTCCAAATTTTATCCATTTCTGAATCTCTGCTGTTGATGATGATTTGTCCAAGATTTTGTACGCTGATTCCATAATATCGATCAATCTCAAACACTTCGCGGATTCCATCTTGAGCTTTTTCCTCACGTGTACTTGACAAGTTGTGACTTAATGATCGTTTGCAGTGATGAGCGTCCTTTTTATGGGGCAACTGTACGTATGTTTGTGTATGCGCGCGCACCTATTAGCATTCCTAGAGCGATAGTAACCCAACACCGCAGATCCATGGCTCTGAATGTACCACGACTATCGGTCGACCTTGCACTCTGGTCTTGACTGACCCCGTTCAAAATTCGTTGTTGAGTTCACATGACAGTTACAAGCCAAAAAAATGTCACGTGGTTGATATCAAACCGACATCTGAGTAAGTGAAGAACAATTCTCAGAACCATTAATTTTGGAATGTCGCGTGGTTGATAACGTGGGAAAGGAATGTGAGGTGGTTGATGTTACACATCAGCGATATCCGAGTGGATAAAAAACAATTCCCAGAACTATTAATTTTGGAATGTCACGTGTTTGATAACGTGGAAAAAGAATGTGGGGGTGGTTGATGTTACACATCAGCAGTCCTACCGTGGGAAAGGAATTTGGAGTGGTTAATGTTACACATCAGCAGTCCTATCATGGGAAAAGAATGTGGGACGGTAAAAGAGTTCTCGCCCCCGCTGCGCCCTCTACCATTGGCAGGCGAGCACTACAGACTTTGACCTTCGGTCGGTAAGATAGTCGGTGAAACAGCATGATTTTGACCTTCGACCGATACAACTGTCGGTAAGGTTGCACGGTTTTGACCTCAAGTCGGTTCAGCAGACTGTGACGTCATCGCGGAAAAGGGTTTGAGTCAGGGTAGCATGTCGGTAAGTGTCGGTAACAGGAATCTGTAAGTAAAACTCTCATAGCTATACTATTCAGTACGAAAATAATAGCCCATGAATAACAATGTTATACAATCCCGATTACGTAACAAATATGATGGACTGATTTGTTTCTTTCTTTCAGCTTGCATGGCTTCAACTTTGATTAATGCCAATGCATGCTTTGCCGATGATTAATTAAATTTCATAAAATGAATTTGAAGAGGGTCTTTCAAAGATATCTTGATTTTTCACAATTGTTTTGAAAGACTATTTTTTTCCATTCCTTCTCGCTGATTATTGACACGAACGAGGACACAACCACGTCTACGAGATGATTTGTCCAAAAATTAAAACCAGCGAGTACTTACTTCTCATCACGCTCTTGTTTTTTTATTTGGCGCTTACTCTCCGGAGTCTCTGCTGTGTCGCCCAGATCACCTGAACAGGTCACAGGTGATGGCTCGTTCAACAGCAGGACCTGCCACGCTACCCCTTCATCCGCATTTCCTTGCCTACTTGTTCCGGGCTGAGCTGAGTCCGTCGCTGTCGCCGCCTTCTCCTCTATTTCTCTTCTCCATTCTACCAACATCTTAGCTTGTTGATTAACCCTTTCGGCCCGATCGGTGACTATGATCACCCAACGCCCGACGCTCGCTCTATCCGATTGGTGACTATAGTCACCCAACGCCCGACGCTCGCTCTGTCCGATTGGTGATTATAGTCACCCAACGCCCGACGCTCGCTCTGTCCGAGCGGTGACTGTGGTAACCCAACATTTGACGCTCGTTATGTACGAACGGTGACCGTGGTAACCCAACATTATGTTATAATTTTTTATGCATTTGTTTTTACGAACGACCGCACTCGCTCTGCGTAAGATAGCGTAGTATTGTGCGTCTGACGGGCGCTTGCAGTTGTTCCGCAAGTACGGACGCTTGCCGCGACTGCTCGGTCAGCGGGGACGGCGCGACGTAGAATGCGTCCGTAGCGAAAGGGTTAAGCTCGTTTTTTCGAATCTCCAATTTTTCCCATTTGTTGACAATTTTTATTTGTTCGTCCTCTATACGTCTCCATTCTTCTGTCATTTTTATCCGTTCCTCTTCCATCACGGTTTCACCAATCTGTAATTAGTCAAAAAATTATACAAACAATCTATCAACACAAGTGAAAAGTTACCAATGAATAATAACGCATCAATTAAAGAGCTTCAAAATATTTCCGGCTGACAGGGTATTTCGTACTTGCAGTTCAGCGCTTCAGCGCAACGCACTGTCCAGAGCAGCTTCATTGTCTCCAGACGCAAGCAGGTAAAGTCGAAGTATAAAAAGTGAGATGGTCGTAAATTCCTGTGTGACAAATTTTGGTCTTTCATTTCTGGAAATCTTTCGAAGCTCTTTAATTGATGCGTTACTATTCATTGCTTTTTGTCGATTAACTTGCTTCGCGTTGGTCGTACAAGAAAAAGTTCCACAAGGCTGAGGCTAGCAGCCAAACTTGAGTATTTGAATGAAATTTTTTGATTTCATATTCTTGTAGATTGGAAAAAAATGTTTTGGACGTATTTTTCATTTTTCCGATTGAATCAAAATTGCCATTAATGTAACAGATTGAAAACTATAACATTGTGACGTCACCCATGTCAAGATATATCTATATATATTAAAATCAGTGAAATTCAGTCAGCTATAACATGAAAAATTATCATGTTTAACGAAAACAAAAAATACGTCCTTATTATTTTGGCTTGCACTGCATTATGCACCCCTAAAAATGAAAAAAAAAATTCTATTCAAATACTCAATTAGCATCCACCTTTTAATGTTCATTCCAATAAGATAGTGAAAACCGAAATTGAAAAATTTTGGAAAGTACTTTGCACCACCAATATTATTATAGAATTATGAGGATAAATCTAGATTGCATTTTTATACTTCCAAAACAATTAAGAAGTTTGGCTGCTAACCTTAGCTGCTAGGGTCAGCTTCATAAAAGTTCTCAAAAAAGTATGTTCGGCGGAAAAATCTAAGTTTATACATTTCTCTTTGTTCTTTTTTCGTTTCGCTATAACTTTTGAAATAACGGTTAAATATTTTTGTAAATTTGTGAAAAATTATGTATTTGTGTTCTAAAAAAGTTGCCGGAAACCGGAGTCCGATATTGCAAGTGATTACGTCATAACGATATGGAACCGTCAAAACTACGATTGGCTCTCAAAGTATCGCATGAAAAGATAAATCGACTCTGTTAGGGTCATTTAAATGCTTTTTTGCAACACCTGCATGGGAAGTCCATTTTTATGCACCATTTACAAGCACCGAAAGTATTCTTTTATAGACATGTGCGGGAAAAACTTTCGCGCATCGCTAGCGGTCTGAGAAAAAAACCTTCGCACATTGCCGGCGGTATAAGATAAACCTTCACACATTGCTAGCGGTGTGCGAAAAAGACGGTCGCGCTTTTATCCGCAGTTGCGCATTTCGCAAACAGCTGCACTAGCGCCACCGATGGAATAGTTTGTCACTCTTTGCCGTGCTCGACATCGTCACTGAACAGACAGCGTGTCGTGGTTTCGTGTAAAAATAATCGTGTATGTCGGACTTTCCATTACAGGTGTAGCAAAAAATAGAGTTCGATACACGCACGAAAGTTGGCAATGCCTATCTCGCGTGAATGCGCTACACTCGCCCTTCAACTCGTCTACGGGCTCGTGCTGCGCTTTCACGCTTGTGCGGGCATTGCCACCTTTGCGCACTAGTATCGAAAGTCACTATTTTCTTCTACTCTCATAATACAAAAAAAATTTATACTCTGACTGTTTTTGTTTGCCAAAACGGCAAAAAATTTGGGCGAGTTCTATTTCCAGCACCATTGAGAGAGTTACGTAAATGTAAACAACTGCAATGGATTCAACATGAAGAAAATACGTATTTAACATATTTTCAAAAAAGTTGTTTGTTCAAGAGATGTTTAACAAGTTATATTGACGGGTATACCTCGAATACTAATAAGTATTTTCAGTAAAAATTAGGACGAATCAAGAATATAGTGTAAGGATTAATATCATTTTTATTTTGTTACATTTTACCAAGAAGATTATGAGAAAATTATAAAAAATCATAGTAATTGTATTGGCGCATTGATAGCTACTGAATTGAGGCTTGCGCGAAAAATAAAATAAAATATTTTATTGCAAACATGACAAGTTTAAAAAACTTTAGATAAAATATAATTACAATTGTCATCAAATATTATGAAAATGTTATTCTCACCATGCACAAATAGTAACATAGCTTTTTATTATTGGTTTACATGAAAATAGTTGATTGTAATGATTTATTCTGTACCATTACCGTACACAAATGGTTAAAAACTGAAAGCAAAAAATAATTATGTAGCTAAATATTTAAGTAACAACGAAGAAAGGTCAATAATAAAATCAGATAATGGAGAAAAAATATCTTTCACGTCGGGTCAAAGTGGAAACCGGGTTCTTTAAATGATGCCGTATGAAATATCGGGAAAAGTACACATATATTTTTTTTTTTACTCAATCAAATACGAAATGGAGATTGCCGGTTTTTTTTGGATCGGGTGATAACCAACGTAGCTTCTCAAAATTTCGTGTGTATTTTAACTCACCTCTAGACAGTACAAGAAAAATTTTTTTTATCTATTCTCGCAAACGGCGAAGTTATTAGCTGACCATTGAAGCGCGCCGTTGGAATCTCGAATTGGCAGAAAAGATAGAGCGCATAATTCTTGTCTGAAATGTAAAACCTGAAATTACTTTTAATCGACATATATTTTTATCATCGATGAACTAAAAAACCCAGAAAAAACTGTTAAATCACATTCATTTTCGTTCAGAATTTTCTTTGTAAAATTCGTTGCTTAGTACGTTCGAGCTCGACAATTAATATGATATCACGGTTTGTTCGGTTGTTTTCGTACATTGATAATAAAATGATGGGGGAATTAAGAATAATTTTAGTTTCTACATTTCAGACTAAAAATATACACGGTATCTTTCTTGCCGATCCAGGCTCAAGCAGCGAGGCCCTTAGATGGTCAGCCGTTGACTGAAGATATATTCTTCAGTTAACGAGTCAGCTAATGATGCTGCCATTTTGCGACAGTTGAATGTTAAAAAGTTTTGCTCATACCTTCCAAATGTGTGTTAAAATACACTCGAAGTTTTAAGAACCTTCGTTTTTTCTCTCCCTATCAAAAAGAAAAACGCCGTCAATCACCTTTCTAGGCCTCTAAATCAGGACACTGCGTTCAATACTCTCTCATGGACGGAGCATCCATTACATCTCCATCAAAAGTAGCGCATTCGTGAAGTATTACAGTTACTCTGAATTTTATTCCATACGAACACTTTTCGAAAAATAACATTGCGTCTCTACCCAACGTAGATACTTCAATTGCGACTAGCTGGAACAGCGTTTCGATTCT
Source organism: Neodiprion lecontei (assembly GCF_021901455.1). NCBI lineage: Eukaryota > Metazoa > Arthropoda > Insecta > Hymenoptera > Diprionidae > Neodiprion > Neodiprion lecontei. The sequence continues at coordinate 15,787,053 of NC_060262.1, read as the reverse complement.
ATGCCTACAAAAAGTCAAAATCGAGAGAGCAAAAGAAAAGTTGTTGGAATAATTACGAATATTGATGTTATGCAATAGATCGAGTGCGTGTCGGAAAGAATCTCATTTCGAAATGAATAATTGTTCTAATTTCATATTATAAACGTATTTTTGTGAATAATCTAGTTTGTCTCCTGGAAAATTATAAACTTTATAGTATGCATCACGTATGGATCATATATATTAATATTGTACATGGACCGCATATACATACTATAACCAATTTTTGTTAATTGAGGGTAAAACGATGGAAACGAGATAATTGGTTACCCTACGGCGCAGTCACTAACCTGAATAATTAGATAGAGAGAGAGAGGTAATAAGAGAGAAAGATACGATTGTTGGGCGCCAGACGCACATGCGTCAAAATTAGATAATTAGAGAAAAAGATAAAGGTAAAGGTAAAGGTAAAGGTAAAGGTAATAAATAAAGGTAAGGTCAGGTTGTACGACGGTTTTGCACAGTTTGCTCAGATGGACAAGATAATGGTAGAGGGACGGGGTCGAATCCAATAGATAAAATAAGAAACAGGTGAAGCAGGAATAGTATCAAATATATTAAGTAAGAAGCGATAAGTTTAATGACAAGCAAGTAGCTGAAGAGATTGAGATACAATTACGATAAATGCGGTAATTAACAATATTTACAGCCAGAGAAAAATTAAGCGAGAGATTTAATAAATAACGGAACGTCTTCCGAATAAACGGGACATATGCGCAAGCTCGCGATACTATGATTCAAGGTAATAACTAATACGGTTCTATAATGAGTATGCAGAACGGAAAAGATATACTGTACTTAAATCAAGCATTAAGCAAATAAACCATAAAATATGAGAAGCGATTATAAACACATGCGAAATACAACAATTATAATAGTTATCACATTATCAGAATGATCAGAAATAGGCAGACAGGGAATTATGAATTACAAGGTAAATTCAAGCAACAGGTCAAGTAGAAAATTATCATAAAATATAGGTACTAACAGATAATACGTAGTCTCTAGTTTGCGGTAAGTGCGAGAGAAAGAGAGATAATATTCGGTACGATAAAAGGTAATTCAAGATAAGGCAAACAATATTCAAGATAATTAATATGCAACGTACGGCAAACCAAATAGACTACGGACAACTACGATCAGCGATATTAGCGAAGAAAGTAATGAAAAAGATGTTATGCGCTACGGCACAATACTCCAACGTCAAATGAACGACGAGCGGGACCGCGCAGCGATGTAAGATCGCTCCCGCGGTACACTTACTAAGATACGATAATTAACGGTAATAGGTAAAGAGACAGATATGAACTAATCATAGAAAATATAACAAAATAGCAATGCTCAATAGCTAAGATAAAAATTGATCCTTTAACGGAACGCGCTGCTAGACAGCGATTTTAGATATTCAAATTATTCCATAAGAGAAAGACAATAAAATAAAGCAATAGTCACTACAATGCGTGAGTAATAGTCAACCAGTCGCGAAGTTACTTGCAATAAGACAGAGAAAGGGACAAGATAAGAGATAAGAGAGAATAAGGTACGAGCCCAGGTGGCTCAAGCAGACCAACTGCAAGATAAAGAGAGAAAGAGTACGAGCCCAATTGGCTCAAGCAGACCAACTGCAAGATAGAGAGAGAAAGAGATAAAGGCAAAGGTACGATATATTGCAAGTAATATCGTGGCTTCACAAAATAGAAAAGGAACCTCACTTACGTAAAAGAAGATATAGCAGGTACTAGCGAATGCGGTACAATAGCGAGAACTAATTCGATAGATAGCGATAATGGCACTGAAGATTACAATAGCACGTCTTGGTTAGTCAAAAACTGAACGTAGAGTGACGAGATGAGCGATGATCCTGATTTTCGTCGAGCTGCTGTCACGTGATTCTTCCTCAAATTTGCGGTATTCTAATTGGACCAGCAGGTCGCGTAGGTCTGGTTTACGGGTAGGCGGCGATAATCCCTTGCCGCTTGTTTTTCTTCTCCCTCGACGACAGGTATCGAGGTATCGGGACGTCGGAAGGTGGTCAGAGATGTTTTCCTTCAGCTGTGCGGTATCGTTGGTGAGAGGGGAGGTCGTACTGCTCATGTGTTGCGATATTGAGGTGTGCGGCAATATTACGTCACCGGTCCTTTGGACTTGCGACCGACTGTAACTCACTCCTTGCTTTACTGGTACTCCCCGTTGTAGCTATTTCGTCGGCGCTGCATCCCGGCCCTCGCTCATTGAAGCCCTCATGCCAGAACGATCTGGTAGTGATGACCCTCAACCCGGATCCCCACACTAGATCCACCAGATCCACGTGGTCAGCATATCATTAGCCTATTCCACGCCGCAGTACTTCGATAGGACGGTTCGTGAAGAGAAAACCGTCCTCTATTTGATAGTCAACGACTTAGTAGATGTTAGGGTCGGTTCAGCTCCAGGCTGATAAGTATCGTCGACGGGAGGCTTTGTTGTGTTTTTGACGCACAGCCCTGTACGTCGCCTAACGATGCATCCGAGCGGTAGAAGCATTCATTCGTGGTTCGGCTCCTGGCCGATAAGTCTTAAATAGTCGGAGGTACTGTTTGTGCATCACGCACGACCCTGTTCGACAACTAGATAGGCATCCATCGGGAGTGGTTTCAGCGGTATTCGTTCGTCTGTAGTCGGTGGTGGTCGGTGTTGAGCTGGTACGTGACCCCTGTCAGGCAGTGTCCTGGTATCTTGACGCGAAGGTCTCGCAGATGGTTCTGGTAGAGCGTTACAGAATTAGTAAATAGCATACAATTAGCTTAGTAAAGAGAATTCAACTTAAAGATAATTAGTCGTTCATTTTTGGAGTATTGGCCTCAGACGTGCTTTCGTTATTTTCAGTGATATCTGCACCTAGGGGAATGCGATAATTAAACAAAGTGACGGGGTACGAAATACTACGTCACAACTCCCCCCTCCTTACGGAGGACCGAGGAGGTCCTTTGCCATTCGGAAACCAATATGTTGACTACTCACTTTTGCATGTGACTAGATGATCGTTAGAGATGTTAGAGATAATTGCGATAGATAGGATTGAAATTGAAAATCCGTGCGATACTTGACTTAGTTGAGAGACTTTGGAGTACGGCTTGCTGATTCTTGGCGAAACATAGTTTTCAAAGTTCTACCATTGACCTGATCGGTTGTGAGTGAAGGAAGCGAAGGGATGAGCTAAATTTTTCGAGAAGGTAGAAAGGTGGTTGATTTGATTGCTTGGTTGAAGGGTGCTGTTGCAAAAGAGTTCAGACAATTTATGCGGTATAGAGCGATATTGAAATATTGGCCTCATGTAAGGTGTTATTCTGGATGAAGCGGCCAAAAAAAATTTGTAAGCGTTATTTTTAAGATAATTGCGACAAAAAGGAGTTTTGATCTGAAGTTGTTACTGCGTTAAGTGACTAGATATCGCGACGATGACGCGGTAGAATTTAGGCGTTTATCTTACCGAGAGTGGGTTTCTTTAGTTTTTAGTTCCTTCAATTTTGAAGAAGTCATGATGTTAAGGTCGAGTGGGGTTTTAATTGTTGGACGTTATTTTGTAACCAATTTGCGAGAGTGGGGGGTGGGGGTTAATTGATTCTGTATCGGTGAATATGACAGAATTCAGGAGTGGATCGTGGGCGCACCGTGAGTGATTGGGTACATGTGATAAGGTGGGTCACTGTTACTATAGCAACGAGAAAATAATTGTGTAGCGGTAATAAGATTGTTTATTTGTAAAAAAAGAAAAAAAATTTCGTTGCTAGCCTAGCGGCATAAAAAACAAAAAAGAACAATTTTGCGCTATAAAAAAAATATGCGATAATGATAAAAAAAATTGCGGTAATAAGGAAAATGTTTGCGGTATAAGTAAAAAAAAAAAACGGTAACATTAGCGAGAGGCTGCGATATTGAAAGAAGAAAAAAAAAATGAATATTAGCGATAAAAAAAAACGTTTGCGAGAAAAAAAAAGTAGCCTTAGCGATAGGTTTTGCGGTAAAAAAAAAAAAAAAACAAAGGTTTGCGGTAACGGAAGAATCAAACAACGGTATTAAAACAACCGAAAGTCGCGATGGGCGGTGCCGCCGCCGCGCTGGGTCCAGTGAACGTCCGGCTCCCCCGGTGGCGGTGGGGATGTGCCCCGTTGTTTACTGAGCGCTTTGGGTGGCGGGTGGCACTCCGGGCACTCCGGATGCAAGTACCCGTATATCCCGCATTTGTAGCAGGCGCGGTCTTCGGGCACCCTGTCATCGCACGCCGATACCCGGTGGCCGTATTGCTGGCAGATCCAGCACGACCCGTACGGGGATCTGCCGCCGACCACCGGTCGCGGGTACCTCGGCTTCACCGGCGAGGTGGCGGTTGGTGCTGGCCGGGGGTTGCTGTTTGCCGCCCGGGGTGCGGTCCTTTCCCGGGAACTGCGGCGCTCGGGTGGGGTGGAGGCCCGTTTCACCCCGATCACGGTCGGCGGCTGGTCGGTAATGGTGACCCTCCTGGTCTCGCGGGTCTGTGTACTTGATGACCGCGTCTCGCACCGGATGGCCGGGTGCTCCGCCTGGGTCGCGACCTCGTGCCGCCCGAGACCATTCCCGGCCTGCGTACCCCGGGTACTGTCGTCCGGGTGTGGGTGGACGATAGCTGATTGCCGCAGGGCCCGGTACCTTTCCGCCCGGTCTTCCTGGACCTCCAAGGCGGCTGTCGTCAGGTCCAGCGAAAAGACGGGGTGTTGACGACGTAGCCGCTGCAGCAGCGGCTGGTGGCGAGCCAGCCTGGCCCAGCCCCTGGGTTCTCCAGCGTTCGCTTCGGGGAACTGAGGTTCCTCGAACTCCTGGTCGACTTTCCCCTCCGTCCCGCTTGAGTCGCTCATGTTTGGTACGGTTGCGGTATCGGGGTTGTTGCGGTAAAAAAAATTTTCTTTTTGCGAAAAGTTTGCGGTATCTGCGAAAGTCAAGTCTAATTGTTACGATATGCCTTTAAATGCCCAATATGGGTTTTCCCAATCACCTTGTTACTAACTACGTCACTGAGTTCAACGACTACAGGGGAGATAGTTCTGGTAATGCGATATGGTCCATGGAATTTCTTAGCCAGTTTGGCGCTGTAATTTTGAGCAGCCGAAGAAAGAGTATGTTGGCGTTTCAATACTAGTTCTCCCACGGAGTACGGTTGGGTCCGGTGACGGCGATTGTAATAACTGGCTTGTCGTTCAAACGCGTTAGCCAGGTTTTCGGCGACCCATTCCCGTAACAGTTGGAGGCGTTCCATACGCTCCTTCCAGAGCTCGGGACTCTGTCTTTCCACTTGCACGTCGCCGCTGGCTATTCACCGAAGAGAGCTTATCGGAACTGGTGTCCGACCGAGATTTAAAAACGCTGGACTCGTTTGGGCGGAAGTATGATATGCGGTATTGTAAGCGAAACGAAAGTCGGGGAGGTGTAGGTCCCACTCACGGTGTTCTTGCTCGAGGAAAGCGATAATCATGGTTTTTAGCACGCGGTTGACTCGTTCTACGGGATTTGCTTGAGGGTGATACGGTGGCGTCGTCGCGTGGGTTACGTGGTAGATATCGGCAAGTTCTTTTATGGATTTGTTTACGAATTCGGTGCCATTGTCAGTCAGTAGTACTTGGGGGGTGCTCCAGCGTGATACGATTAAATCGGTGAAGGCGTCACTAATATTACGACCGGTAGCCTTGCGCAAAGGGCAAATCTCGACCCATTTCGTAAACAGGTCCTGGAAGACAAGGAGATAGGCGTAGCCCGAGCGACTGGGAGGGAATGGACCCATTATGTCGGCGGCGACTACTGTCCACGGTTGTTCGATGACCCTACGTCCCATTAAACCTGCTGGGGCCCGTTCGTCTACCTTGCTTCGCTGACAGGCGTCACAACGCTTAAGGTGTTGGACCACGTCGTGATACATGTTAGGACAATAGTATGCGAGAGCTAATCTGTGATAAGACTTGTCGACACCTAGGTGACCGGCTTGGAGGTCACTATGTGCTTCTTGTAAGGCGCGAGAATGAAGATTTGCGGGTAGGACTAGTTTCCAAGCATCTAGATCTTGAACTAGGGTACCGATTATTGGATCTTCGCGATAAAAATACAACTTGTCCCCATCTATTTTCCAACGTGGAAATTTCTTAGGTTGCGATATTACTTTGGCTCTACGACGATCGTACCAGGGGTCATCCGAATGTATTATAACGGCGGCTACTTCGGGGATGCAGGATAGTGCGTCAGGAACTACGTTTAGCGCACCTTTACGGTGGATGATTTCGAAATCATAACTAAGTAGCTCGAGAGCCCAACGGGCCAATCTTCCCGTGGGGTTTTTGAGATTATGGAGCCACCTTAGACTACTATGATTGGTAATGACGGTAAAATGGTAGCCCTCAATGTAAGCGCGATATTTCTGTATGGCCCATATCACGGCGAGACATTCCAGTTCGGTCACTGAATATTTTCTTTCGGCGTCCGATAGGGTTCGACTGGCATATGCGATAACACGCTCCGCGCCATCTTGCGTCTGGGTTAATACTGCCCCGATTCCGACATTACTAGCATCCGTGTGTAAGACAAAAGGTACTTCAAAATTCGGGTAGGCTAAGGTTTTTTAAGGTATTGAATATTTTTGAAAAATTTGATAAACTTATGGTGTATTTTGAACACTTCAAAAAATTTATGAATATATGCCGTTTTTCTCTAAATTTTATGGTTCTCTCTCTTCACAGTCATTATTTTTCCCGTAATATTCATCATTTATTTTGAGTTCTGTACTTTACAATGAGCAGCTGCTTGTGACATTACAAGCATTCGAATATAGGCGGCAATATTTCGGATTTGACCGGATGGAAGGAGAGTGAGCGTTTGACCAGTCTGGTGGAACTGGCCACAAATCTGGAGGATAGAAGCGAAGGAGACTCTGCGAAAGGACGCCAACCTGTACAGACCGAAACTTATAATACTCCGCAGCAGTTCAAAATCTAGTCTATTTTTACATTACAAAACTCAATATACACAGTACGAAGTTCATCGAATATTCGATGTCATTGCGATCCTCGCTGATTTCATCTCCACTCTGAACGTGTGTAAACGACGAAGCCTGAAGGTAAACATACAAATTCAAACCATCTATCGAACGAGAGCAATGGAGAGAAGAAGATCAGGATCGGCAAGTGACTCACATGGTGCAACCACATTCGAAGATTAAGACAAGCAAGCAGCACATTTCAACGTATTGTGTATCCAAGGCGTATTTTTCAAATTGTGTGAATGTTCGAATGAATGTATAGTTTTTGATTTTTTATATGTACACTTTTATTTCCACCTTTTATTGCAATCTGCTTGTTTGAACTGTTTTATTTATACTATTTTATCTTTACAATTTTGTCGACTCTTTTATTTATAATTTATTTATTTATGTTTTTTAATTATTCAGGGAGAAATAAAGTGTCACATGCTTCTATCAGAGGCCAAGTCTTTTGACCGACCCTTGATTCTAATCCCTTCTGTTACCTGCTTTCTTTGCTGACTTTTAATCAAAATCATAGGTTTATTCAATAATACAATTTTCTTCTCACATTATTTGTAAAAATTTGTATTGTTTGCATGTTTTCGAAAAATAGATTGTAATCGCCATTAATTTTTTATGAAATAAAATAAAAAATTTAGAGACAAACGGCATAAATTCATTGAAAAATGACATTATTTATACATGAACAACTGCAACGTTAATATATTTTATTACTTAACAGAATCGCCTTGAAGGTCTATAATCGTATCTGCATTATTTAAAAAGTTAGAAGTCATAAAAGTTCCAAACACATCAAAAAAAAACCATCAGTTTTTATAAACGAATGCGCATAACAACAGATTGACAAGAACTACAAATTTTTTAATGACTCATTTGAAAGATCGTTTAATTCTTCATAAAATCGACTAGAATGTTCATTTTCCTATCTGTAATAGTTTGAAAGTTATATTAGTATTTTAGTAGACAAATGAAGCAGCCGCTGCAACTTTTGTAGCACGTTTTTTAAAATGACAATAAAAAATTGAACAAAATTTTTTCAATACTTTGTTATATAGGTGTTTTTGTAATTTTTAGAAATTTGAGAAAAAAAATATAACAAAGTGAAAAATTTGTTTATAACAAATTGATGAGTTAATAAACAATGAAATTGTTGAAGAAGAAAAATTTTTTTTTTTGTTACTTTACAGAGGACTGTCAATTATGATTTTTAGATGAAAAACAATTTCTTAACTAATAATTTAAAAAATAGAAATATAAGAAAAACGATTATAAACAAGTAAAAATTGTTGTTAAGGAAAATTTTTTTTTTCAGAAATCATAATATTTATAATATAATAAAGTTGTGAGAAAACATTTTGAAAAAATATCCAAATGATCAAATTGTTTGTAAAAAATTTATGAACATGAACATGAACAGGAAAAAATTTTTTTTGCAAATCAATTAATATCTTAATAAAGAAAAGATCATATCATGATTATGAAAAATAAAATTTTTTTTAACACTGTTACGTCCAGCATACCACTTCTCTCTATTTTTCCCACTCGCTAACTCTCCCACAGTTCTTACATCAATCTTATGGTCTTTGTCCTGTCCTCTTGTCTCTACGTGGTCTCACGCTATTCACTATCGCGCTTACTTGTCAAATTCCATTCCCTACTTCTAGAATTGTCACACCTTTTCTGCACCCGTACGTTTCACGTCTCGAGGGACACTCCTATTCTAACTCTCGACAACTCCACATCTAGACTTCTTATATATCTTTTCGTACCACACAATTCATTCCTACCGGTATCTCAAGTTCTACGCAATAAACATATAATCGATATATCAAACATACTCAAGTTTATTCAATCCCCATCCTGATTTCCGGTTGACCTGAAACGTGAAAACGAAGCCAACCAGGTTACTCCTTTCGCTCAGGAGTAAACTCTACTCACGGACGTAACATTGGTGACGGTGGTGGCCTTCGCTTTCCGGAAATCCAGTGATACAATTTTACGGGTGTGCTACGCATGGAGTGCCATCTGACACACCGGTTCCGAAGTGTGCAAGATCAGTGATGTTAATACGAAAGTAATACCACTGTGTGATAGTGTTGAAGACACTCTGAAAGCCATATTCTACGTTTAACGCAATCAACGATCTCTGATTCACACGAACGTCACAAACAAATCGGTATCTCCAAATCGATATTGCTGAAAAACTATCTCCGGCTGCTACTACAACGACATCTTCATTCTTCACGACTCCTAGTACAACACAACGCACACCGACGTCATCACCGCCTACAGACACGAAATCGCTGGACCAACATCGTCACGGAAGAATGCAACATTTTCTTCCATTCCTTCTCTTCATCTTCAACTTGTAAGTCGACAAATCCTAGATTAAAATTTACAACATGGCTGCCGAAAGCACTTTTCTGCACCTGCCTCTTGAAGATGCATTGGCTCTGATTCCCTCGTTCAATGGCACTAATATACCCGTATCCGAATTCATAACTAAAGTAGAATGCGCAAAACAAGCTGTCTTAGCCAGAGAATTGAATTTATTCTCCACACTCATTCGCACGAAAATCGAAGGCGACGTAAGTAAATATGTAGAGTCGGATAATCCGGATTCTCTTCGAGATTTGCTAGACTGCCTAAAACAGGCCTACGCGTCTAAACAACACCTCCCAGATATCCAGCTAGACCTCGCACAATCGGCACAGAGGCGAAACGAGAGTGTTCTAGATTACGGTGCTAGAATAAAACATCTGTTAAGACAAGCGTGCGAATCAATAGATGCCTCAGAATCTATCAGTGATGCTCAAGTGCTAAAGAAAAATATCAAAGAGACAGCACGATTAAGATTTATGAAAGGGTTACTAGACGAATTAGAAATAAGAGTAGCTCATGAGAATCCACAAACCCTACAAATGGCTATAGACACGGCCACCAAGACTGAAAAACTGTTATCAGATAGACTTAAACTAACCTCATCCCGTGATGCTAACTACGAAACACAAAACCATGTAAAATGTAGTATATCTAAATTAACCGATCACATCGATAAATATTGTCCTGAACAACCTTCCGTATTAGTAGTGTGTAGATACTGCAAGAAGGCAGGTTATAGTATAGAAGAGCGCAGAACGGAGCAGCGCAACAACACAACTTGCACGCAGTGTGGTCGCAAAGGCCACTCAAACGATGAGTGCCGCTCAAATCGGTCCCAATATCCCCAGAATCCGAAAATCCACCAAGATTCAAGAGTTTTCCAAAATAACACTAATCGTCAACAACAGAACAATCCCAATACCCAATATCGAGCAAGAGACCCGACAAACCAACCTTTAGACCAGACGCGAAATGACAGTCAACGCTCAGAACAGTATAACACACCAAATCCTTCACAATCGAACTTCAGGGTTAATTACGTAACACAAGACTACTTGAACGAGAATGGCGATGCAGGCGTCCACTCGGAAGTTTTACGCGTAGCAGAGCAACATCGCGAATATTCAGGCAACGCGAGCCATTTAAACGAATTCAGGGACGGCCGTGCGGACGCATCGACCTCCCCAAACTGGAGCAGCGCCCAAACCTAACGTCAGCTCCGTACAAATAGAATCTGGCCCTACACAGATTCGAACACAATGCCCGCAGTCTTTAAATGGGTACGTGACACTAGTAATAGATACTGGCGCTAATAATAATTTGTTAAAAATCTATAAAATCGACCCAAGAGTCCACGTCACAAAGACGGACATTAGGCAGATTCCAGAGATAACGGAAGAATCCATCAGAACAATAGGAAGTCTCTACATCGAGTTAGCTAATACGACGGAATCTTAGGATCGATATTTTTACGGAACGAAAATGCAACGATATCTTTCGATACAGAAAAAGTAATACCGAACAATACTAGCAAACCATTCAAACTCCTAAACGAAGACTACATATTGATACCACCACGAACAGCCCAGGTGATTGCACTAAAAATTTCGAATCCCTCGGTAAAAACGGGATTCATAGAACAGTTGGAAGTAGGTGCTAACATATTCCTGGGACAGGCCCTGATTACCAACCAACAAGGGTTTGCTTACGTTTATGCAATAAATTCCAACGAATCAGCTGTGGAAATAAGAAGACCAGTTGTAACACTAGAAGAAGTCGATGAACTCGCGAAAACCGCCACTCTCAGTGCAAAAACACACCTAACGCATTCAAGTACTGCAAGCAGCGGACAGGTCTTACTAGCACAGGTCTTACATGAAAAAAAAAGGATCGAGAATCGCGTTCTTCCCACATCCCCAAATTACGATCCGAGACGCCTTGACATTTTGAAAGAAAACTTACGATTGGACCATTTGAACGACGAAGAAAAACAATTAATAGTTAATCTTGCTATCGAATGAAACCATTTATTTTTCCTCCCAGGTGACACCCTGAGACGTACAAACTTAGTCAGCCATACGATCCCTACCACCAATGACGCACCAATTCATACCAAACAATACAGACACCCAATAGTACACAAAGATGAAATACAAAAACAAGTGAGCAAACTCCTTGATCAGAACATTATCACACATTTTTCATCTCCTTACAATTCTCCGGTCTGGATCATCCCCAAGAAATCAGATGCTAGCGGCGAAAAGAAGTGGCGAATGGTCATTGACTTCCGGAAACTGAACGGAAAAACCATTGGCGACGCTTACCCGCTACCAAATATCGTCGATATCCTAGATCAGCTAGGCTCCGCAAAATATTTTTCAACGTTCGACCTGGCTTCCGGGTTCCACCAAATTCCAATGCGTCCCGATCACAGTGCAAAAACCGCTTTTTTGACTCCTCACGGCCATTTCGAGTATACTAGAATGCTATTTGGCTTGAAAAATGCCCCAGCCACCTTTCAACGTCTACTAGACCAGGTTCTATCGGGATTACAGGGTACAGATATGTTTGTCTATTTGGATGACATAGTCATTTACTCCCGATCCTTGGAGGAGCACGAAACCAAATTTCGGAAACTCATGAAGAGATTGTCTGATGCAGGACTAACCCTGCAGCCAGATAAATGTGAATTTCTGCGTAAAAAAGTAGCATACCTAGGTCACATCCTCACTCAAAATGGATTGAAACCTAATTCGGAGAAGATATCAGCAATAAAAAACTACCCAGTTCCCAAGAATCCTAAACAGATTGAACAATTTTTAGGCTTGATAGGCTACTACCGAAGATTCATTTCCAACCTTTCAAGAATTGCTAGACCTATTAATAATTTGCTAAAGAAGAATAGCCCTTTCCTATGGACGGCAGAACACCAATTTGCGTTCGAAACACTACGCGATAGTCTGTGTCGAGAACCGATACTGCAGTATCCAGACTTCGAAAAACCCTTCGTCCTAACAACCGACGCTTCAAAGTATGCAACAGGAGCAATACTTAGTCAAGACAAAGGTGGCGAGGATTTACCAATCGCGTATGCATCGAGGGTGTCACAAAAGGCCGAAATCAATTACTCGGTGTCCGAAAAAGAATTCTTAGCAGTCGTTTATGTCGTTAAACATTTTCGTCCTTACCTTTACGGTGGAACCTTCACCCTGGTAACGGACCACGAACCACTCAAGTGGATCAAAAACGTACGGGACCCGACTTCTCGTTTAATGCACTGGAGATAGAAGTTGGAAGAATATTCGTTTGTCACAAAACATAAAAAAAGAAAAGCGAGCTCTAACGCAGACGCGCTTTCCAGAAATCCACCTGTCGACTCTTTCCGAATTCTACCTATTACCTCAAAGCGGTCACGACCCGATACAGAATGCTCATCTACTGATGCCCACAATCGCGCCAAAGTAGCTCACCAACACCCAACACGTGCTCGCGAACCAGATACGCTATCTTCGTCTACCAGCGCTCACAAACTCACCAAAATAGCTCACCAACACCCAACACGTGCTCGCCAACCAGATACGCTATCTTCGTCTACCAGCGCTCTCAAACTCACCAAAATAGCTCACCAACACCGAACACGTGCTCGCGAACCGGATACGCTATCTTCATCTACCGGCGCTCACAAGCGAATGAAACATGTAGACCAGCACCCAATACCAGCGCATGGATCTGCACACGAATCCACCAGCCCTTCCCCATGAAGACGAAACAAAGCATTACAAGACACTTCGACTTCCACTGTTACCTCTGACTCAAGTGCCAGTATGACTGACAATAGCAGCGCAACGGAGGCACCGATCGTAGTCGATAAGACGATCAAGCAAACTACGGAACGAGTTCAACCACTCACCCCATCTAATTCAAACCAAAACTCCGGTAAGCCCCAGGGTCGTAGTATTAAAATACGTGAAGAACAGTCCTACATACTGAATCAACCGACACTCGAAGCCACTACCGGTAAAAGACGAAATTACGCCCCTCGATTCACGGAATTCGTAACAGATCCTAACCACCTACCATTAACGCATAGTAAATTTATTCAAGAGATACGCGCCAATCTCCTCGACAGACAAGATAACCTAGCCCACTGCATCTCGGCAGACTGCAAGACATCACGAGGAGTCGCGGGATGACTAATCAATAGGAAAATAATCACCCGAGATCAACTACAACAACTAGATCCTGAAGTAACGAACGTATTGACACTGCCACATGGTAACCGCCTCATTTACAATCTAGTAACCAAAAAATACCACTACCAGAAACCAACTGAAAAAATACTGTTCAACGCCCTAGTAAATCTAAAGAATTGCTTAGAATAAGACAAAGTTGAATCGCTCTTGATTCCAAGACTAGGCTGCGGCTTAGATAAATTGGACTGGAACCTTGTTAATCGGATGATCCATTACATATTTGAAGACTCCGACATAAGGATCACCATTTGTAATTATCAAAACCCGACTTATGACCCGACATCCTCTGAATCTGAAGCAGAAGCATCAACACCCAAAATCCCTGCTCCCCCTTCAACTCGTCGGCCGACGCGTCGGACCGGCACTAGTTAGCTCCAAGACATGGTCCGGTTTCTACTCCCTCGCGCTACCCAACTGATATCTCGGAGAGCGGCTCCGTGATACATGATCCGGAGTCAGCTGTTGAAGACACGGATAGCGATGCCTTCGTTGTACCTACGGCAACGCTACCACCTTAATGCTCACAACGTCGCGACAATCCCGAAGAGCGAAAACCGGACCGCCCCTATATTGACAATGACAACTTTTGTTGCTTAGATTACTTCATACAAAATCAAACCAACGTAACCGAAACTAATGACGGACTTCTCATGTTGTGCGACAATCACGCTCATTTCGTTTCAGCTAATTGTGGTTGGACAGAAGAACTAGAAAAACAGTTGATAGACGGAAATCTAATAAGCATGGAATCCTTTCAAAACCAGAATCCAGAAATATCCGACGTAATTAAAACTCGGTTGAAAAACAACAAATACATTTTTACCCTCGCAGTGAAACCACGTCAATCAGACCCGGGCAGACTTGACAACATTTTTTACACGTTAGTAAACTTGAGGATTATCTTGTTCGGACTAGACATTATCCATATCATTCCCCACGTCAGGACCAGGAGTAGATGATATTCTACGACCTATCTTCAAAAAACTCATTCATCACATTTTTGCGGATTCAGACATTCGAGTAACACTTTGTAGAAATACTACAATTACACCAGACGAACGATTACGCGAAGACATGATCAAAGAGTACCACGAGTCACTGATCGGAGGACACCAAGGCGTAACAAAATTTTCAGTAAAATAGGAGAAAAATATTTTTCGCTAAATATGAAAAAGCAAATTCAAAATATCATCAGATCTTGCGGCAGTTGCCAGAGGAAAAAACTAGTCAGGATCAAAACAAAACTACCCATGGCAATCACTGACACGCCCGCAGAGGCCTTTGACAAAGTAGCCCCAGATTTACTTGGTCCACTCCCTGTTACGAAATTGAATAACCGCTACCTTTTGACGATCCAGTGCAATCTGACCAAGTTCTTAGACGCCATTCCAATTCCCGATGCTACGGCAAAGACGATAGGGACAGTATTCGCTAAAGAATACATCACGCGCTATGGATCTCCGCGAACTATACTCACTGACCAGGGACGAAACTTCATGAGTACCGCTTTCAAAAAATTATGCAGGCTCTTCAAAATTAAACAACTACGAACAACCGCCTATAGACCGCAATCAAACGGCTCCTTAAGAAGAAGTCACCTTGTAATCACCGAATACATCAAACATTACACCAACGAAGGTAAGATTGGGATGAATTCATACGGTTCGCCATTTTCTGCTATAATACAGCGAAACACGATAGTACACATTATTCATCTCACCAGCTGATCTTCGGCTCGGAAGCTAAACTACCGACAGATGCGATACTAAGCAACACATCCACGCATACATACGATACATTCCTCCTCGATCTAATAGCGAATCTCACAGACATCCGTAAACGCGCCGCGTTGAACCTGAAATAAGCTAAACAGAAAAGTAAAGAACACTACGACAGAACGATTAACCCACAACGATTTGAAGTAGGACAAACTGTCTCCCTATTGAACGAAACAAGGTCAAAATTCCAAGATCATTATAAAGGCCCGTATGTATTCAAACGAATAACAGATGACGTTAACGCCGAAATATACCTCACGCTAAACAAAACTAAAATAGTTCATCTCAATAAACTGCAAATCGCACATACATAGTAAAATCCCACATCAACCCCTTCAATAGCAAACATAGTACAACCAACAAACAGGGTATGACAATCCAATCGAGCTAAATATTATCCACCCACCTATTTCTTTTGCCCTACCCATTCACAACGAAGTAGAAACCCATGATGCAGTTCCTCACACAACACCTCCGCTTCCTTTAAACCCACCAGTACTTAAAACCTTACGAAAACCTTATTACAAATAGGCAACTACTATATTGCTACCAAGATCTGCTGTTGCGCTACCAAACAGACGTAAGTAAAATATATGGTTGTGTACACTACTGCATTAAAATGATTGTAATAACGATCCTTTACCCTTAGTTTACAATTAGCCCAAAATATATCTACACTCATAATCGATATCATTGTACGAATAGGTCAAACTCTTTATCTCGAAAAAAAAAAAAAATAGCATTACTTAGGACCCAGCGAATCAAAGAAATCGTTGTTGTTTAATCTTAAGTGTACTAACCCGCTTCCACGCGCATTAACCCTAGGCGCCTAGCTTTAAACAACATTATGTAACCATAGTATTATAACTATATGCCTTACGCTCATACGCAATCCAGAATATAAACTTACTATTACAAACACTTATCCTCAAATATCCAACCAATGTTGCTAAACGCATCAATCAATATTCAATCTACATTCATACTGCGAATACATACTTGTAAACACACACCAATTATCATTTTCATATATATGGACAACATATTAAATTCAGATTATAAATACCATACACTACCTATAATAAGAAAAATTGTAAAACTAATTTTAAGCACATACTTTGAAATCATGTTTCACTACTGTATATGACATTTCCACCTTCTTGCTTTCCATATTCGAGACCATATCTACCGCTATGCTCCCTCTGACGGGAGGGGGGGTGTTACGTTCAGCGTACCACTTCTCTCTATTTTTCCTACTCGCTAACTCTCCCACAGTTCTTACATTAATCTCATGGTCTCTGTCCTGTCCTCTCATCTCTACGTAGTCTCACGCTATTCACTATCGCGCTTACTCATCAAATTCCATTCTCTACTTCTAGTATTGTCACACCTTTTCTGCACCCGTACGTTTTACGTCTCGAGGGACACTCCTATTCTGAATCTCGACAACTCCACATCTAGACTTCTTATATATCTTTTCGTACCACACAATTCATTCCTACCGGTATCTCAAGTTCTACGCAATAAACATATAATCGATATATCAAACATACTCAAGTTTATCAAATCCTCATCCTGATTTCCGGTTGACCTGAAACGTAAAAGCGAAGCCAACCGGGTTACTCCTTCCGCTCAGGAGTAAACTCTACTCACGCACGTAATAACAGTATTACTTGGATTTTTCAGTTTTTGTTCGAGTACAAAAATTATTATAAACTAAGTATGAATATTTCTTCAACTTTTATGGCATGATATTGTTGAGTATATATATAAGAAAGGCTCCACAAAGCGAAATATTTTTGCGACGGTTATTTAAACATTTTTTTTCATCTACAATGAAGACGGAAGTTCGAGAAAATTTTGTTACTTAACAATCGTTTGACTTGTTCAAAAATCAACTTCAGGTGAAATTTCTAACGGTGATAAATTTTTCCAAGTTTTCAAAATACACCAGAATTTTTTCAAACCTCAAAAAAATATTCAATACCTTAAAAAAATTAATCAATGTGTCGTACTCGCTTTTGACGCCGCGCACGCGAACTAAAAACGAAGCGCGGAGACCCATTTTCAGCGTTAAATTAAAATTATAAACAATGAAGATAGAGTTCCGGGAGCTGGGAGTTTTTTATTGGAAATTGCCTCCTTTTTGAGAATCATTTTTCAAAATTTCAGAAATATGAATAGTCTATGAGATATTGGCGAAAAACGAAATGCTTTTTTTTCATCTTTAATTGTTTACAACTTTTGCGATTTTTTATGTGCTGATCAACTTTTTTAGTTCATTTGTCTAGGCGTCATTCCGAATCCAATGGGCTATCGCACATAATTTCAAGAGCAGTATCTCTATTTTAGACCATTTGGAGCTTATCGACTCGACTATAAGGGTAATAGCGTTTTCCACTGGTTGCACTGACACTGAGTGTGAACTGAGAGCGCACTAGCGGTAGACTCGTATTTTCAGCGCGTTCCACTGGCAGCTCGGGTGCGTGAATTCAGCACTGACAATGAGTGCGTAAAATATTGCCCTGAAATTGGGAGTCGGTGTCAAAGCAGTGCAATTATGTCTGCCGATCGTGAAAGAGTCGAAATAGATGCTGTGACAACACCTTTTTTATTAGATCTAATTTCATCTTCGTCTAGCAGTGATGACTTGCTGGAGCCGAAAGATAGAGGAGAGATGCCCAAAATTTTAAATTTCATAGGAATAATCCACAGCATGTACGATATCGAAGTATGGATACGCATTTTTTCAGCTTTTAGAGGTTAACTGCTAGGTATATTTCAGGAGATTGGGACAACTTGACTTGCTGCTTATTAATCTTTATCTTTTCAGCGGAATTTTCAATTTTTTTTTGCCCTTGTATGCTCGTGCCTAACATTAGTGACATTTATTTACAAACAAAAAATTACCGTTGCGTTTGTTCAATTGACTTCTTTATCACTTGCTTGAAAAACTGACAGTCGCGCAGTCGGTCAAGTAACGTCACATTATTTCTGATTTAGGAGAAATTATGATCCTAGCTTGCCTTTATACGTTTTACGGCGTGTTCCACTCAGAAGGTTTGCTCCGATGCCGGGCGATGCATGTGTGGGGTATAGATACTCTGTCTCTCTCTAAGCGCTAGAGTGGGAGTAGCGGCGAAGTAGGAGAAAGCCAAGAAGGCGAGAGGGGAACATGGTGACTCTCGCGCGGCAATTACGTGTCGACGCTTAAGCTTTACACATCTCTTGTACTCTTTATATCTTTAATAAATTCCTTTGTTACTATTAATCAAAGTGTTAATTATGTGAGTACACCTTCTCATTGAACACAGCAGGAGTGGGCCTGCTATCAACTAAGTGGACAACTTCACTACCTTCCAAACCCACACATGCACGGAACGAGTGCCCCCTGTTCGAGCCAGTGCGCACTCAGTGCAACCAGTGGAAAACGCTATAACTGTCTTTATAGTCTTCAGCCAACGCCCCATACAATCTCCTCTAACTTTTGGAGTGCTCGTAAAATGCCGCCCTTTTTTCGTGCATATACTGGCCGGCAGGCCCACCACTGGCTCTGAATGGTGGCGGGAATTGTTTAAATCGAAATTCGAGTTTGCACTAATAATAAGTCTTATTAAGGATGTTCTTGCGCTATAATCATGATAGTATATACAAAGTAAAGGCAAAATCATCAAATACAAATTTTTAAAAGATATATTGTTAAGAAGGTTCATACGAATTCAAGAAATCCCATTTTTAAATTCGTCTAACGCGAAAACAACCTTATAAGGATATGCGGGAGATTTTTCTGATGAAAACTTTATTTGATTAGAATTACTGTACTTCGTGATTTAATGAGAATCTAAAAAAATTCAGCAACATTTGGCATGCTATGAACAACAATAACCAATAACAATAAAATCAATCGAAAATTATTAAATAATTGTTTAATCAATTAATTATTCAATAATATACCGATGACCCCTTGATTTTTTTATACGGATTCAATTTGTTAATTTTTCTTTTTTCAAAATTTTTTACCGATTTTGAAATTACGTTTTTCAAACTATTAAAATGGCCATACATATGGCTTTCTCGGATAAGTGTCGTTGAAAGTTCGTAAAACTAATGGTAAACCTGACCGCAAAAACATATTCAAAATTCATATTTTTTAGTCGATATTTTATAATTTATTTTCCAAATTTTCCTACATTTTCAAATATTTTGAAAAAATGATTATGAAATTAATATATCTCGCAAAACAAAATTTACCACAATTCGGCCAAAAATAAAAATACTCAGTGAAAATCAGTGAAAAAATGTAGATCGATTTGTGACAATTTGTTTTAAACATCCGCCGTTATTATGTTTTCATCGATTTTGTATTAACTGTGGTAAATTGTTGTGCAAGAAACCTTAATCTTCAACATGTTTTTAGATTTTTTTGTCTCAGACTTTTGCCAATCTTGAGATTATAACTATTCCTAACCTGTATTATAACTGTTCTTACATAGTTGTAACAATGTTGTATGACTGTTGCAAGTACTAGTTATGTAACTGCAATATTGCAACATTTCATATCCGCATGACCTGAATATTATTTATGTTCCAACCATTGTTATACTCACATGCGGTAACAATGTTATGTGACTGTTGCAAGTACTGGTAATACAACTGTTATATTAAAACATTTCATAACATTCACGTAACCTGAATATTGTTAATGTTATATTCACATCGTTACCAGCATATTATGTAACGATTACGATATGTTGGCTATGTAACTGCAACATTTCGCCGTTTTAGAAGATTGACATCACGTACGTACAGCCATTAGTATACTCAAGTAGTATAGATATGACAGTTCTAGACCAAAAAAAATGGCGGCGTGCCGGCTCCCTCCCACCACCCTCCCGGGCAGCCGGTATGTTGCCGCCACTATAGCAAGCCTTTCCCAATGATGTCAGCAGTATAATCGCCATTTTGATTTAGCCTGATGAGCAGCCATTTTGATTTTTGCCGGATGTGACGTAACCGGCTGACGTACCCACGGCGGCCATTTTGAAAATGGCGGTCATTTCGACGGCGGCCATTTTGACGGCGGCCATTTTTGATTTTTTGATGACGGCCATTTTGATTTTTGCTTAGTCAGACGAGCGGCCATTCACACAGCGGCCGTTTTGATTTTTGATTAGCCGGACGAGCAGCCATTTTGATTTTTGCTTAGCCGGATGAGCAGCCATTTTGATTTTTCATCGTCCGACAGTTTGATAATATGATTTTCGCTATGACGTCACCAGTATAATCGACCGATTTTAACGTCTGACGGTGGCCATTTTGATTTTTGCCCAGTCAGATGGGCGGCCATTTTGATTTTTATCGTCAGACAGTTTGATAATGTGATTTATTTCGTGGTCGGACAAATAGCCATTTTGATTTTTCGCCGTTACCCGTAAACTTTCGCCCTAATAGTTTACCTCGGGCGAAAAATAATATTTTCCACGTACTTCTAATACATTCTTGTGTGTTAATCGACCGGTTGGCGACATCGCAATTGGATAGGCCGGGAATGTTCACTACAATGAGATAGGTCGGGGAATGTTGACGACAATCCGTAAACTTTCACTCGCGCTAATAGTTTGCTTTGACTATCACTCTCCCAAATTCTTACCTTACCCAAGTGCAACACGAATGTCATATGCGCGTAAAGAATTGCCACATTAGCGAAAAGCCGTTTACCCCTGAGGAGAAAAAGTGCCACGACCACTGTCACTTCACGGGTAAATATCGTGCTCCTGCTCATAATCGGTGTAATTTGAATTTCAGAGAGACGCACACAATTCCAATAGTTTTCCACAATTTGTCCGGTTACGATTCTCACTTTTAATAAAATCCCTCGCGTCAACTTTTCCCCGTAAAATTACCCTTCTACGATTCTTGTGAGACGAAAGCGCTAAAATCATCATGATACGTAATAACCAGTTCACCGGCGAAGAAATAATTATAGGATTCAGCGATGCGACTTCGGAGTTTTCGCTCCAAGATCTTCGGCGACTCGTTGAATGTGTCGGGAGAGCTCGTGCGCCACCGCGCAGACAGCACAGGGCATATGTTCAGGACATAACATTAATCCTGCATTTTCAAAAATGGGGGAAATGAGGTGATCGCGATCTTTTCGGACATCGAACCAGATGACGATGAACGCGAAGCCAATTGGATCGAGCGTCGTCAGATCAGCGAGGAATAAGATACGTCCCGACGTATGATTGTGCGCCCGGAAAACGTTCAACGACTGCAGCAGTGTTCGCCCTCAGAGCGAAAATAATATTTTCACCATACTTCGAATACATTCTTTGTGTTAATTGGCCGGATGGCAACATCGCAATTAGATAGGTTGGGGATGTTCACCACAATTAAATAGGTCGGGAATGTTGATGACAACCCGTAAACTTTCACGCTAATAGTTTACTCTCAGGACGAAAATAATATTGTCAACATACTTCGAATACATTCTTTTCTGCTAATCGACCGGGTGGCGACACCGCAATTAGATAGGCTGGGAATGTTGATGGTGATCCGTAAACTTTTACGCTAATAGTTTACCTCCAGGCTTATTTCCCACTTGTGATGGAGCTGGAACATTTCTAATGAAATGTAACAGTTTATATCCTCTCGTAGGAATATGCCGGGGATCATTTAGATGAGTGCAAAATTTATCATGCAGCGTAGCCCGCCTTATGCGCTTGGCTTTCTTATCGGCAGCAGTGCTCAAATTACGCGATTATGCACTTCATATGCACTGTCGCCGAGCCCGGCGAGAGGCCGTGTGAGCAGTCTCAATGCTGCTTCCAGGCGTAACGCACGTCTAATTAAATATAATATAACGTTAACGCTTCCTCTTACCATTTGTTGTTATCAATTATCACTCAATTCTCTGTTTGAATAAACATATAAATACATATATAATCGTTGCGCAATAATTTGCATGACAAATTTGGCGATCCTGCCAGGATACGGTTTAAACCAACGAACGCGGCGCGCGTATCAAACGGCCGGATCATAGTGACGAACTTTGGAAGTGAGTGCATAAGCCCAATAAATTCACGCGCGAACCTTCGGCTACGCGTTTATAAGTAATTATTACGAATTGTACCTAGCAAGGGATAGAGTAAAAGGCCGCCTTGCGTAGACAATCAAGGACTGCGTGTAGACCGCTTGATAACCAGGGACTGAGTGTAGACCGCCTGATTCTACACTGGACAATTCCCATAGTGAACTTGTGTATTTATTGGAAAGGAAGCAAGTATAAAATTCTGCACTCCTTAGATACAATAAACTTCGCGTTCAGACCGTCTAAGTGAAGTGAAGTGAGAATAAGGACACTCAGACTCGAACCGCTCTTATATTCTTGCCCCCGGTGCCTGTCAGAGACTCCAGGACATCGAAGCCTCGTACCGACGGCTACCACGATCTTCGATTGTGATGCTTCACACCTCAATTTGGCTACTCCTAGCGTAAGTACAAGCATTTTGTTACTTACTCGAGTCACCATAAACTTATCGAAGGACAAATCGTGATCGAAACTAAGAATTTGATGGTCAAACTTGAATCATTCAAATAAATAAAGTCAAAGCTTGACTCAAGGTAAATAAAAAAAAAAAAAAATTCACAATGGACGTAAACGAAAACAATGACCCGAGATCGGCAGTACCTCCCACTATTGTTGAGACTGCAGAAGATGGACAATCCGTCACTTCTGAATCCTGGTTTGAAGAGAGATTTTGGGATTTGACGAACCAAATGACTCAGCTTGTGAATAGGCTACAAGAAGCCACCGAACGTAATGATATAACGGCAATGGGCAGATACCGTCTTGGTCTAGAGCAATTAAACGGAGAGAGGTTAACTGCGCGTCAACTTGCTCGCCGCGAAGATTTGCCTATAGATGAGGTTACCCGTTTTATTCAATTGAGAAATCAAGAACGCCGTGAACACGACTTCATTCGTCGCAATAATGTAGAAATAAATCGAAACTCTGAAACAGTTCCGCGTCCCGAAGACACGCTTGAAAGCGTCACCAACCAAATGTTTCAGGAAATGCAACAACCGAATAACCAATTAACCGAAAAAAACCGTCAAGAGGAAGCTCTTACAAATAGTAATACCAATCGAGAAGCAATCAATAACTATTATCGCTTAACAACTAGCGATGATCCGAATGTTTCTAATATTTTGAGACCGCCCGGAAACCATACTGGAGCGATACCGCGAATTCAACTAGATACCGCGCGTCTCGTTGAATCAGAGGTGGAAGGTCCTACTCAGATAGCTCCCTCAACCATAACAAACCCACCACGTTACTTGGCATTATACGGGCTCGCTCAAAACCGATTGCTGCCACCGACACCGCGCATCAATGAGGTGGGCTCCCCAGCCAATTCAGACTCGGACCATCAAGGTATAAATGCGATGCCAATACCGATCCTTCACCAAAATCGCTCATTAGAAAACGACCGATTCTCCACCGCGCGAGCCAATGTAAACCATGATATCTTGTCGGATACGGATTCGACACTGCAACGCGTTCTCGAGGAAAGCCGACGTTTATCACGGATGCCGAACGTACGCCTTACACCAAGGCCTAGTCCACAGTGGCCTAATGGTCTGACGGATTCCGAAATCCCACGAGGTACGGGTAGCAATACCCGTAACAACGTCCCGCGTCGTCGTCTAGAACAGCAAGAAGAGAGTGAACTTCGAAGAGCCTTGGAAATGTCTGCTACTTTACCACATCGTCGTCCGGACACTGTGACGTTCGGTATGTCCCAGTTGCTGAGTGATCCCGAAGCTTTACGCCAACAGCAAGAGATAATGAGGAACATTGAGGAACTCGCGCGAAGAAACCAAACAAAAATTCAACTACCGGCAACTGCGCCACCCCGAGACATGCTTCCCCCTCGGAATCCAAGAGACCCAGGCCCGTATGCACGAACAGAAGCTTACTTGAATGATGTCAGCCTACGCCCCGATGCTGCCGGAAGATACCCCGGAGATCCAAATCGCCCAGCGGACGAGCCCTATGCGATCCAAGATTTCCTACCCGCGTTTCAAGCCATCAAGATGATTGATTGCAGACTGGAAGGAAAAGCAGGCGAAGACGTACACGCTTGGATCATGCAAGTAAAAGCCGCCGATATGGTAGTTATGCCAACCCAATGTTTCCCGTTTTTGAGCATGGTAATCACCTTGAAGACAGGAGGAGCTCTTCAGAAGACCATCAACCAGAGGAGACCTCGTACAATCCCAACTTTACTCGAAGTCATAAGATCAGCCGTTATTGTCGAGAAAAGTGCCACCACATTGGAAATGGAGCTTGGCAGAACAGGCCAAAAGGGCGACACTGTGGACGCCTACAATCTCAAATTCAATCAGATCTACCAAGACCTCGTAGCTGCCTTCTCGAATCAACAACTACGAGCGAACATCGATCCTAATCTTCAAGACCTCGAAAATAGAGTGTGCCAGTACTATCTGTACGGACTTAATCCGAGGATATTCCATCAAGTCAAAAACGAAGCCGAAACAAAAAAAGAAGCCGAAGGCGAGGAATTGAATTTCCGAATGCATCAACAACAGCTGATGAACAGTAACGACACAGCCTCGAAACCCACGTTTTGGAACAAGTCCCAAATTTACGGGCCAGGCAGCGCATCAGATACGCGAAGATTCCAGGTACAACAAAGAACCTCGACAAACTCGCCAAGGTCAACTCCTCGACCACCAGCGTCTGTCCACCACCACGATGAAGCGGAACAAGATGAAGATAAAGAACTCCAGAGATGTGAATGCCACACCTGTAACACACATCGGACCGCCCACGAACAACAAGCAGTATGTCATAATTGCGGAACCAGAGGACACTACAGCCGGAACTGCTACGCTCCGCACCGACCACAGAACGACCAACGCCCTAATACTAACGGCAATAAGCGAGACGGAAATTTTCAAAACGCCAGCCTCAAAGACAAACCGCCCACCGACCAAGTCAATTGCACGTCAGAGGAACTCCAGTCAGAGGAAGAGGAAATAAAGAGACAGGAGGACGAACTAGAGGACGAGTGCCAACAGGAGCCCGTGTATGTTCAGTTTCACAGGGGTTACTACAGTGTGCTGTAATAAAATTTGGAGAAACAAAGCAAGGAGTAGCCCTTATGGTCGATACAGGTGCATCAATAAACCTCATAAAACGGAAGGTTATTTATCCATCGGATAAACAAATTTGTCCAATTATCAAACGCAAAATTTCCTTTGAGACTGGCAAAGCGCTAAATTCCGCGATTGAAATTGCTGTACTAACTCACATGGGGCTAAAGGACGAATTCGTCATTATACCAGACGATTATCTGCCTGACGAAGAAGATGGAATCATGGGAAACCCGTTTATGAGGAGGCGAGATTTCCAGTTGACTGCCTCGACACTCACCCTGAAGAATAAGATACACCACCTTAGTAGCGATCGAAAAATTCGATTTAAACCAAATTCGGTGAACAAAATTGCCATCGATACCGACGAAAAGAATCTCGATCTCATGTTACGCATGGTCTATAAAGACGGAATGCCTATGGAAAATATCCCGGTGCAGATTGTACACACGAACAATCATGGTACGGCTTATGGAATCATCACCACCGCTGAAGACGAAGATATCGAGCTCGGACTGGAGAACGTCCAAGTCCACCGAGTAAAGAGTATGTCAACCCCGGGTGTATGGCAACAACCACGTGATGAAAGAGAGCAGGCGCTCCAACATACTGTCGACTTGAAACACCTACCGGAGGAGTACCAGAAAGAAATTTGGGGTATTCTTCAGGATTTCAGCGATATCTTTGCCTTACAGGAGGAAGACATGGTCAATGGAACTTCAATGACTGAACATCGCATCGAGTTGTCAGACCCCCAACGCATTGTAAATGTGAAAAGTTTCCGTGCTCCACAGCTGCACCAGCAGGTTGTAAAAGAGGGAGTAGAGAAAATGTTGAAACAAGGAATAATAACGGAATCCGAGTCGCCATACAACTCGCCAGTTTGGGTTGTACCCAAAAAACCGGGCCCCGACGGAAAGCCCAAGTATAGAATTGTGATCGATTTCAGGAAGATTAATGAACTTACCGTTCAGGATTCTTATCCGATACCAATAATCGAGGATTTACTCGATCACATGGGAAGGGCCAAGATCTTTACTACTGTCGACATGGCCGCAGGTTTCCACCAGATCAACATGGCTACTGACTCCAAGAAATATACTGCCTTATCAACCCCCGACGGGCATTTCGAATACCAACGAATGCCTTTCGGATTACAGAACACTCCTGCGACCTTCCAACGCATGATGAACGATGCGCTGAGAGGATTAAATCAGAAGATCTGTTGCGTCTACATTGATGACGTAATAATTTTTGGTGAAACGGAGGAAGAACACCATCGAAATGTAAGAACCGTATTTCAGCGTTTAAGACAATGTAACTTGAAACTCCAGCCAGAGAAGTGCGCCTTCATGAAAACTGAAGTGAGATACCTCGGATATGTCATCACTGACGAAGGAAGCAAACCAGATCCGGAAAAGACCAGAGCGATACAACAATTACCCGTTACAGTCAACGTTAAGACGATTCGATCCTTCCTTGGTTTGACGGGGTATTACCGAAAGTTCATACAAAACTATTCAATGTTAGCGAAACCATTAACAAGGTTAACAAGAAAGGACGCCCCATGGGATTGGTCAGCAGCCTGCCAAGAAGCCTTCGAAACCCTGAAAGAAAAGTTGGTCACACCACCGATACTTGTGAGATCAGACCCAGCTAAACAATACGTCGTAACCACCGACGCGTCAAACGATGGAATTGGAGCGGTACTATCTTAAGACGGCCACCCCATATATTTCTTATCTCGAACCCTGAATGATGCGGAAAGGAATTACAGCACGACGGAGAAGGAGATGCTTGCTGTTGTATGGGCCGTCAAGAGACTAAGAGTATATTTGCTCAATACACCAGATAAACCCTTCATCATCCGCACCGATCATCGTGCACTAGTATGGCTGAAAAATTGCGTAGACCCCAGTCAACGCCTGCTGACAAGGTTTTAATAGAAATGGCACGTTCCTATAACACTTCCGTTCATCAATCAACAGGTGAAACGCCTCACAACCTCATGTTCTGTCACGAAGCCAACAATCCTGACGGTTTCCGCGAAAACCGATTGGAAACCGTGATTGGTAAGAAAATGTTGTGGATACGAAAATGGGAGGAACGGTTCGAGAAAGCTCTGGTCCGGCTTACCAAATCCAGAGAGAAAAACCAAAAACAAGTGGACCAAGGAACACGACGACAAACTCCTTTATATCAAGTGCGAGATAAAGTAATGATCAAGAACCATACGCGACAGAACGCCTTGGAAAGGATTTGGAATGGACCATTCGTCGTCGTCGAGATCAACGAACAAAAAGGAAATATCAGTTACAAGAAAACCACGGATGATTCCACAGCGTCTTATTGGAAGACCCATCTGAATAATACCAAACCGTACTACGAATACGACACCGGACCAAGGGAAAACGATCCAATCCCTAGAATTAAACTAAAACGGGTTCAGGGCAACGATTGGATCTCCACTGAATAGAGTCTTAGTTTCTTTTGTTATAGGTGTAGCAGTCTGTCCCTAGCCTACTTCGATGTCTCAGTTATCAATGGGACTCTACTCCAGGAGGAAGTGGGCAAAGTATACATGTACCAGGAAAGATGGACGATATTCCAATCCATTGACGCCAGTGGGTTCACCAAACCATTACTCGACATTCACGACAAACTCGGAGGCCTCCAGACGATACGGGATACCTATCTGGACCATTGGAACCCTGGTCAGCGATCCCTCGCCCAGTCCGCCTTGGACGCTTTAGATTTAGAATTTGCCCGTGCCTCGTCACACAAGAATATTTTGGAAGTCATTTTAGACTTGGGTGCGCCTATTCTTCAAATGACGCGCCGCCCCTCTAAATTAAGGGAATCTCAATCCCACGGAACCAAAACAAGTACTCCGAAAGCGCTCGCGTCGAGCGACGTTACTTACGAAGCCTCGCGCGAAGCTGAGGCGGTATTTGGAAAACATGTCCTTCTGACGGGCCTGGCAAATGAAATGTATCCCCTAAGGAAATCTTATCTCACGCCAAACATCAGACCGAAAAGAGGAATGTTTAACTTTTTAGGAACAATCCAAAAATCAATCTATGGAACTGCTGACGCGGATGATTTGGAAATAATTAATGGGAATCTAGCCTCACTAAAAAATGTATCGGACACTCTAAGTCTTGTTGTAACCAAGTCCTTGCACATAAATCAAGTCCAAATTAATATCTTGAATACAAATCAGCTCAAACCTAAACACTCTTTGTAAACTGTATGGGGACAATTAGAATCATTAAAAATAAAAGGTAACGAAACGCTTGCTTATCAGGAATACGTGGAAGCTATAACTCTAAGTTTATTCGAAATTAAGGAACTGCAACGACTAATCGACCTGGTAATGACTGCCGTGCAATTAGGAAGGCATGGTATCATCGATAACACCCTTTTTACTCCAAAGGAGCTTATGACAGCTCTTCAAGCTTTCGACGCCAATGACAAAAAGACACTAATGCCTATTAAGGAGGAAAATTACGAGAAGTTTATTAAAATAAGTGATTTAACTATAACCACAGATAAAGGCAAACTTATCTATATACTCACAGTGCCTTACTTAGAAAAGGAACCTTGGGTAATAATTCAGAATACCCCGGTACCCGTAAGAATAAATCACACTTATGTAACGCTTAACCCAACATATGCTTTGAAATTAGTACGTAAGAATTTTATAAGAGAAGTCACATTTTCTCAACTGAAACAGATAACCGATTATTTCATTGGTGATTACCGCGATGTGGGACATCGCAACGATACTATTGAACTTTGTGAGAAAATAACTGATCCCATACCACGAGGATGCACTCTGAGTCTTTTTCTCGTCACAGATATTACTTACATAAGAACGCAGGGATCGCAAATAATCTTACCTTCGAAGCCAATTGAGGTAACCATAACATGCGCTTCAATGCAGACTTTTATTATTCAAATCACCAAGCCATCCCTGATAACCACGAATCAGAGCTGCGAACTCCAAACTTTGAAAACGCGACTCAAATTAATCGTAGAATATATGACTTCTCAATTAACAGAAATACATGCAGATACCATTTCCCCGCTAAACAAATTTGTAACAGGCTGGGAAATTGTATTGCATCACGTGATTAACTTGGATACCCTCAAGGATCAAGGACAAGCCATTTTAGACCTTGAGAGTGTCCTCGCGAATAACGAAGCGACCCTTCGGGCAAACAATACATGGGCTAACTTCAAAGGTATAGGGATCCCATCAATAGCTGCCGTTTCTGGAACGATATCCGTCTTGTCTATTCTACTCTTGCTGTGGAAATTTAATATACCCACCTATATTTCGGCGTTCGCCGGATATTGTTGCCAAAGGAATCCCTCTGCTTTGGAAGAAGTAGAACGAAGGAAATTAAAACGCAGGATTGAGACACAAGCTAAACGTAACGAAAGAATCCTACGAGAAATCAGAAGCCACAGAGACGCGCCTTTGTCTTCGTCGGGGGATGTGATGGAGCTGGAACATTTCTAATGAAATGTAACAGTTTATATCCTCTCGTAGGAATATGCCGGGGATCATTTAGATGAGTGCAAAATTTATCATGCAGCGTAGCCCGCCTTATGCGCTTGGCTTTCTTATCGGCAGCAGTGCTCAAATTACGCGATTATGCACTTCATATGCACTGTCGCCGAGCCCGGCGAGAGGCCGTGTGAGCAGTCTCAATGCTGCTTCCAGGCGTAACGCACGTCTAATTAAATATAATATAACGTTAACGCTTCCTCTTACCATTTGTTGTTATCAATTATCACTCAATTCTCTGTTTGAATAAACATATAAATACATATATAATCGTCGCGCAATAATTTGCATGACACACTCGATGGGGTGAGTGGTATATAAAACGTGGGCCTATTCCGATGATGACGCGGGTCTCATCGTCTCTTCGCGTCGTGAACTGCACTTACTAGTGAAAAACAAGAAACTGATTGAAACGCGATGGATTTAACAAAAGTTAACCACGTCGGCCGTCTGGAGAATCCGCCAACCAAGAAGATGTCGGAACTTGAAATTGGAGCGGCGTACAACATCACGGGCTTACGGCTGGTCAAAACGAAATTTGGGGTATGTGTTCTGGCGACTATCGATGAAGATTACAACGTCTTCTTACCACCGAGAATCGCAAGGGTCCTGCAAGAAGATTCAAATCAGCTGGCTGAAATGTGCAACATGGCTGGGCAAAATCCCCTGCAAATGAAATATCTTGGTGGGGAATTCAACAAGCTCGAATTTTCATGCAGTTATGTGCCATAAATAAACTATGCGATCCCCAACCACCACCTCTACAAAAATTCATCCGCGAGGGAATGAAAGCAGGCGTGCTGGAGATCGAACTTTCGCCAACCGGATCAGAACGGGAGTTGTAACAAATCTCGGAAATATCGACCGGTACCAGCCTCGCGCTGCGGGGCTTTCGACATTCGTTGAGCTGCCCAAGGACATTCAGCGGAGGAGGGCGGTGGTGAACGTGAAAAACAAAGATGAAAGATGTCTTCTCTGGCCCATCACTGCAGCCCGCCACCCGGCCAACACCCCCACCGATAGAACTAGCCATTATCGCCGCTTTATCTCCGAGTTGGACTGTACAGGTATCAAATTCCCTGCCACCCTACATGATGTGGAAAAGCTTGAGATTCCATATTGATACCTGGACAGACCGACACCCTACCTTGGGTGTTCGTCCCGACCCCCTGATGGCTATGGGATAAAACTGTACACGTTTGATTATTGTGAATATTTACGTTTGACGCCTCGGGCGATCCGCCGTCATGCGGAAACGATTTAGACTGGATTTTGAAATGTGAATTCATATACTTAACATTTATTTATTTATTTATTCATTTATTTATTATCAATATATTGAGAAATTATTAATTTTTATTCGTTTACCACGTGAAAAGTTTTCAGAAAACGAAAAAAAGTTTTCGGGAAATGAAAAAAAGTTTTCAGAAAACGAAAAAAAGTTTTCGGGAAATGAAAAAAAGTTTTCCGAAAACTTTTTTCCCATTTGATTAACACGTAAAAAAAGTTTTCAGGAAATGAAAATAAGTTTTCCGAAAACGAAAAAAATTTTTCTGAAAATGAATATAAGTTTTATGAAAATGAAAAAAATTAAATGTGTAGTAATCGTGTGGAAAAATTGCAGATTATTATTATTATTATTATTATTATTATTATTATCATCATGGCATCGAGTACGGCACATGTGCATGCAAAGGAGGTAAGTGTGGAAATATTTATATATTCAAATCTTTTATTGTAATTCGGAAAATACATACAAATTATGGTACATGGCTGTTTTATTTATCTAGCTATTGTGCGAACTATCAAAACCCAACCACTTCACATAGACCCGATTTCCCCGTTTGCGTAATATTTTCTCCACAAGATAGCCGTCAGGGTATTTTACTTTGCCGAGCTCCTCCTCGTAGAAGCCCCCTCGATGGGATGATCTTGATAATCAGAGTGCACCATTTCATCTGGATTTGCCGCCACGGAAACTGCTGTTCTGTTCGTCCGGGTGAATTATTATTATTCGTTTACGAATTGAATATCGGCACCTCCCCTCTCTCCCTGTTGTACCCCTTCTCGAGCGCTGACCTCGGTATTGTTGCCGCGGCATACGCTGCCGGCCGCACACCCACGGACGCACACTCGTGTGTGTGAAACATAAGCGAATGCCCAGCTACACAATACTACAAAACACACATCTACGAGTGAAAATAAAAAAAAATTCCCAAATAAATCAGCGGATTCAAGATTTAATGTTATAAAACACTTCCAATCATCGATGTATGCATCAAACTAGAGATTTTAGATGGTTGATATGGCGTTAGGGTTCATAATTAGTCATTCAATCAATCTGAATTATGGTTTCTGAACATTTTTTGTGTCTTTGCAACATAATTTTTCCACTAGTTTGAAATTCATCATTGACATCCGATTTTTCAATATTGCGAGGGAAAAATAAATCGCTGGATTGACGTGTCAATAGGTTTGTAAATCAATTACGATTCACCTGAGTTAACACAAAATAACTGAAAGTAGTGTATATATGAGAGTTCTAACTCAAAGATGGCGGCGCTCCCCCCTAGTTCCTCCCTAGCTCCCCCTTAGCTCCCCCCATAGCCCCCCCCCCCGGACTCACGGCGCACCCTCTCTCACGCGCGCACCCCCCCCCCCCCCCCCCCCCGGTCATTTTTGGTGGCTATTTCCATAGGATTTGACACACATACACACTAAATAATTCCTGTCGAGACTTGTTTGGCGCCGGAAAGCCGCACATAAATCAGATAGGGTAAGAACCCGCTAGATCTATTGAAAAAATTCCAGGAAATGACCACTGAAGGAAGGTTTAAAATGACGTTTTGAATGCTTTTAACAATTTTTTTATTTAACATCAATTACATTTAGTTTTCTTATTGTATTCTCAATTATCTTATTCTAAATTTTAACGAGTAAAATTATACATATTATTTTCAATATCCATATTAATTAAACATAGTTTTATTCCAAAATTGACTTATACCAATTTTTTAACAGTACCACTGATCGGATTATGTTCAACAATGCGATCATGCAAGATCATGCAGTAGGCAGAAGTGTGTGGTGGGAACGTAGTGCTAGAGTCAAATTCCAATCGAATGTCCACAGGTCCAGTTTTCAATGTTTCGTTCTGCTTGGAGCAATCGATGACGATAAGGGGAGCTTGGTTTATAAATTCACGCCTCGATAGCAAAGGCTCAGCTTCTTTGTTATAGTAGCTCATTTGAAACCGAACATACATATCATAGAGAATGGCGTATTGATTATTGTATATATCAATATTCATATTTCCGTAGGGATAGCACTGTGAGTTGAGAAAGAGTTTTACATCTCTGATCCGACAATGATCAAATACGCCAGCATTTTTCAGCGGCTCGTTTCTCCTTGCAGTTTGAAATCCTAGAACGACATATCTCGGCTTCTCAAGCTGCGTCGATGTCTTGACTGACCATATATGCCGCGTTGTTGATGGGAGCATCGGATACACGTGCGTTTCCCAAGAACGAAAACTCATGGATATGGCCGGATCCTTGGCGATGTAGTTGAGTAGCTGGATTTTCGGTTTATCTGCCAGTTTGATGTAGGGCAACAACCACTCGATTTTATTCAGGGTGATTTTAAAGTTTTCCGTCGCCGAGGTCTGAATCACGGCATTCAAACCAGTGTTGGAACGTGTGAGAATTAACTCGTGTTTAGCGTTGACGATGACTCGACGATAATCTTCGGCGAAGCCTAGCACATAATTTAACGGCAAGACAACATCGAAATTTCCAGCGGCATCGGTTAGGTCCTTATCCCCACTCAACCACCCGGTATTCTCCAGACTATATTGCTGGCCTGGAGTCAAGGATACGTAACCCTTCATAGTGCTGGTGATGCCAACATTTTTATTCCAATCAATCTCTACACCGTTCAACTCGTAGCGAATTTCCTCAAACAAATGACAAACGGCCATATTGTTTAATTTCGTAACCGTCACCGCCACCACACCATCATCCTTTGTGATTTTTCCGTGAATGTGTAGAGAGCTTTTACTGGGCAGTAGACACAAGTCTTGATGTTGAACAACAATATGGATTTCATCGTTGTTCTGGAAGGTGGATGATGCAAACGGTTGATGAGCATGAATCTCAGAGTGCGCGATCGATTCGTCGAATACCACAGGTTTCTGTATTCTTATTATTTCTTCCATGGTAACACGCACAGGATGCAGCGAACACGAATTTTTATTTTCCAAAATTTCCACGTAATCGAAGACCTAGGCTCTGGAGAAACCGAGCGTTCAGAGGTGTCAGTCTCGTAGGCGGTGTAAACGTTGTCGGAGGTGTTGGGCGACTGACGATTTTTGGCCATGACGTTTGAGTTTTATAACTTTTGCCCAACTTTCTTGTCTCAAACACGATTCCCATTATTTGAGTGATTTCACGTGTAAACGTACAGTAATCGTTTTGCCGCGAAAATTAATCAGCTCGTCGTCTTGATCGACTATTCTCAGCTGTAAATGATGTATCGACTGTACGGCGATTGGCAGGTAAATGACGTTGGTAGGCACTTCGACAATCTTATATCCGGATGGAACGGTTGGGAAAAATTCGTGAATCGTGTTAGCTCGACGCCCGTTTATATACGCCCCTGTGGTTATGCTGCACTCAACGCGTAAAGTGTTAACCTTCAGTATGGCTACGGGTAATTCAGATTTATGAGTAACGTTTCGTGATAGCTCAACCGCCTTAAATCCCAATAATCGGCCGATCGAATCTTTGGGCTTAAAGTCTACCACATGATTGCATGTGACTTCACTGTTCAGCTCGTTGTTGTTAGCTGTCAGACTGAGGGTGATGTCGGAGGGTAGCTCCTTATGTAGAAATGTTCAATATCCTCAATTTCAAAGCATCCCGTGGGTATCGTGATGCTCTCTCTGCTGTTGTCCGCTCGTTTCAGGTAAAATTTATTACACCTCTCATGAATATTGGGTATTGAATTGAATGTCAGGAACTCGACGCGTCCGAGAACATAGTTCTTCTCTGGTGATAACTCGATTGGGGGGAAATAGTGAGTCTCCAGCACGGAGGATGTGCCTGACAGTGTTAACGTCAACGATTCCGGCATGACTAATGCTTGCTCATGTAACACCTGTCTTTTTATAGTTGTTCGCTGAGAAATTTGAGACACAAGTGGCCGCAAATCACAGTATCATATTCTTGATACCTCTTATGATTGTATTCAACGCTGCCAACACCGAGATACCTCATCAAGTCCTTAGGCGGTTTCAAATCACTGAAACTATCGAAATACACAACATGGTCACCATTTTTCTTGTACGCAACCCAATGTGTCCCTGGACCGTTTTTATCATCAAGATTAATAATTGCGGATTCTCGCATTTTTGGTCCTGATTTCGGCAGATCATTCCGCATGAAAACACCTCGAAAATGCGAAATTTTCATATTTTCAGCATAGTTGCGTAAATCAATGTTGGTGAGAGCTCGGTGTAGCAGCTTTACTAGTTTTTTGCCGGACGTAAGTACAGGCCCATTCCGCTGCGGTAGGGTCGCAGGTATAATCCCTTACACAAAGCAATCGCCTCCATTGTTGCATTGTGCCGTTTGGCCTCTTTCAACTGATGTTTGTTGACACTAGCTTCGTTGACAGCTTTAGCTATACCCGCAGCACCACCGGCAAGAGCCCCAGTAGCGCTTAGACCGGCCAGAATTGGAATGAGAAACGGCAGGATGCCACCAATTTTATCAGGCACAGGTATAACGCAAGGCATACGAATATTCTTCCCAGTCCCACGCGCGGCCACACGAGCACCCGCCAACGCCGACTCGACGGCTTTATAACCCGGTCGCATGGCGACCTTTGCCGCTGTGATGATGGATTTAAGATTCACAGTTCTCTTCCGCTGTTTACTCTTCCCGTCAGTTCCAGATTTCGTCTTCGCAGCCACTCCAAGTTTCGACCGCTCTGCAGCTAAGCCCATTCCGAGTTTAGATTTAGCTTTCATGGTGTTGGTGACTCCCCAGGCTACCGCCTTTTCACCCACACTAGCGTCCTTGGCCAAGACGCGATTCCACGCCTTCTCAGCGAGCGCTTTGTCGGCAAGATTTCTCGCTGCGGTATCGCGATTCTTTGCGTATGCAATGTCGTGGTCTTTACACGCGGCATCCAGCGGATTGATCCCCAAATCTCCACGAGCCAACCTCTTGGCCAATTTCGTTCCAGGTCCGCAGTACTGATACCCTGGCACATGCAATTCAACTGGGAGATGATTGATGATTTTATTTAACAAACCACCACCGCGTTTTATCCGTGTGCACATCCTCATAGTCAGGCAACAACTAACGTGACTTCTATAAAAGACGGAATTTATATACCGTCATCTCAGTTTTCGTTGTCATGCTAACGAAGCATCATGAGATTTCAAGATCAGCCCGATAAACTACCTATCGCAAATTTCGATAAAATGGTTCGACGTGGTTAGAGGAAGATAGAAAAACGACATGGAAAATTGCTGCCAAATACCGTTAGAGCAATTTTTTGCGGGCCATCCAATTGCGGTGAAACTAACGCTCTTCTCGCACTCATCACCCACGGCAATGGATTGTGATTCGAAAATGTCTACGTTTATTCGAAATCTCTCATCCAACCAAAGTATCAATTTTTGCAAAAGTTACTAGATCCTGTGCAGGGAGTAGGTTATTTCCCGTTTCACGAGAACGATGAGGTTGTAAAACCGGAAGATGCTCGCCCCAACTCTATTATGATTTTCGACGATGTGGCTTGTGAAAAGCAGGATAATATCAGAGCATACTTCAGCATGGGCAGGCATTGCGATATCGATAGCTTTTATCTAAGTCAAACGTACGCGCGCATTCCAAAACACCTAGTGCGTGACAATGCAAACTTATTGGTGCTATTTCGGCAGGATGATATGAATCTGAAACATATCTACAACGATCATGTGAACACGGACATGACGTATCAGCAATTTAAAGACTTGTGCTCGGCATGCTGGAATGATGACAATTACAGTTTTACCGTAATTGACAAGGATAGCGAAATCAATGGGGGGCGATATAGGAAGGGGTTTGACTGCTTTATGAGCATAAACTAACATAAACTTGCACAGTTTCGTTGCAACAATCGAGCCTGCAACATGGAGAGTGCCAAGATTCGTAAGCATAGCAATACATTGAGTGAAATATCAAAAGCATCTGATGTCATACGGCTGAAGCATAAGATGCTCAAGTTGGACAAGGACACGACCGAACAGGTGATGGGAGAGGTATTCAAGCCTTTAGTAACACCGCTGCAAAAATTCGTGGATACTTCAAAGCTGCAGCAGCAGCATATTAAACGTGAAATTAAAACGGAACTACCGGATGTGACAATGAAAAAAGAAGAGGAAAAAGATGGCGAGAGTGCCGGGGATGATGATGATGATGATGAGGAGGATGAGGATATGGATGTGGGGAATTTCATGGATGCAAATGATAAAACACTGAAGTTTGGTGAAATTTCTACTACAAGTACACCGGTGAAGAAAACAACGGATTCCACAACACAATATTTGAAAATGTTCAGCTCAAGTAAAAAGAGGGATTTAGATACTACATACGGCGTTCGAAAGTTGACAAGCGGTATGATGATTGGCGATACACCGATCAATTTCACTGATAATCTGGTCAATGTGGGGAATAAATGTTATGAGAGAACACCTGGATTACTCGAATTACTGTTCAAAAAATCACCCTATGCATCGGTTATAAATGATGTGGATAAGAATAATTATATAAAAATTGTAACGACGACAAATGCGCATCGAAAACGTTACCAAGCCGATGGAACCCTTCGAGATGATTTAAAAAGTGCAAAGTATAGAAATTTCATTGCACAACACGTTGGCTCGCCGAAAAAATCAGGTAAAGGCTTACCCGACTATAAGATTGCGCAAGAGGAGGAGCAAGATGTCGATTACGTCTACTGGGATGATTCAAATGAAATTGTAGATCGTCTCCGGCTGCTTATGGCGTCACAGGCTGCAGGCAATACCAGCCATTCCAACGAAATAGTCTCCATTATTGAGGAGTTGCGTGAGGCTGGAATCGTTTATTAGCGGCGTGTAAACATAAAATCATCATTTGTTTAGTGACCGTCCAGTGATGAGCATAGACATATTCGGGCGACACTCGGAGCGTGGTGGGGGTAAAAAATTTATTCGAGGGCCTCCGGGTGTTGGATTCAAAATCACCAGCGACAATCAGTATGATTTAGACGGTAAACGATTGTGTAACATAGCTGATCCGCAGCATTCCACCGACGCCGTTTCCTTAAAAGTTCTCAATACCGCTTTACAGTCTATGGCTGTGGATATTGTGGATACTTTTCAATCAAATTTTGAGAGTTTCGCGCATAATCACAACGAGGAGTTGAAACAGCTACGCATAAATAACAAAATCATTGAAAATACGTTGAATCGCATCAAACATATTGGGGAGCAGG
This sequence comes from Neodiprion lecontei, assembly GCF_021901455.1. Lineage (NCBI taxonomy): Eukaryota > Metazoa > Arthropoda > Insecta > Hymenoptera > Diprionidae > Neodiprion > Neodiprion lecontei. The sequence goes on along the minus strand of NC_060262.1, from coordinate 15,748,275 downwards.
CAACACCAACGTTGGGACAGACCAGCAGGGAATTAGTATCGATTGAGGAACCAGAGTGGTTGGACAGCAATTCGAAAAATTGATAGGTGAAGAGTTGGGAACAATGAAGACTGCAATAGCTGCCGAACTTCACAGACAGACTCGACGCAACTATTCGCGCCGATTCGTAGATGTACGCGGACTGGATGAGACCTGGCAAGCTGATCTCGTCGATATGACCGCATACAGCTCGTGCAACAAGGGATACAAATACCTACTAACAATCATCGATATATTTTCCAAGTACGCGTGGGCAGTGCCGATAAAGTCCAAGAGTGGGAAAGATGTTGCCGCTGCCATGAAATCTGTACTGATCCAGAGTCGTATACCTACACATCTGCACGTTGATCGAGGCAAAGAATTTTACAACAGCGAATTCAAAGCCCTCGTGAAGCATCACAATATCAACATGTATTCGACATTTAGCAACTTAAAGGCGTCGATATGCGAACGTTTCAATCGAACGTTGAAGAATAAAATGTGGAAGCGGTTTACTCTCCAAGGATCGTACGAGTGGATGAATATTTTGGATGATTTAATGAAGTCCTACAACAACACCAAACATCGCACGATTCGGATGAAACCGGTGGATGTTAGCACGGAGAATGAAAAACAGCTGTATCGTAGCGTGTACAAGCCTCGGCAAATCAAACGAAGTGATCGAGCGCGGAAATTCAGTGTAGGCGATCGAGTTCGAATCAGCAAGTACAAGAATGTATTTGAAAAAGGCTATACACCCAATTGGACGACTGAAATATTCACCGTGAGTGAGGTGAAAAATACCAATCCACCCACCTACAAACTTACCGATTATCAGGATCATCCCATCGAGGGGGGCTTCTAAGAGCTCGCCAAAGTGAAATGTCCCAACGGCTACCTTGTGGAGAAAGTATTACGCAAGCGGGGGAATCTGTTCTATGTGAAGTGGTTGGGTTTTGATAGTTCGCACAATAGTTGGATAAATAAAACAGACATGTAACATAATTTGTATGTATTTTCCGAATTACAATAAAAGATTTTGAATATACAAATATTTCCACATTTTATCTCCTTTGTGCGCACATGTGCCATACTCTGTACTACGAAAATAATAATAATAATAATAATCATGATAATAATAATAGTGATAATAATAATGATAATATGCAATTTTGCCATACGATTATTACACATTCTATTTTTTGGAAAACTTTTTTTCATTTTCTGAAAACTTTTTTTCGTTTTCTGAAAAGTTTTTTTCATTTTCTGAAAAGTTTTTTTCATTTTCTGAAAAGTTTTTTTCGTTTCCTGAAAATTTTTTTTCATTTTCTGAAAACTTTTCTCGTGGTAAACGAATAAATATGAATAATTGCTTGATATATTAATAATAAATAAATAAACAATTGTTGAGTATATGAATTCGCATTTTGAAACTTTAAATCCATTAAATATCGTATTGATCATGGAACGTTTCCGCCCGATGGTAGATCGTTCGAGGCGTCAAACATCAAATATTTACATCAATTCTATGTCTACAGTTTATCCTATAGCTATTGAGGGGCTGGGACAAACCCCCAAGGTACGGTGTCGGTCTGTCCAGGTATCAATTGCCGCTTGTCATCCTGTCACGTACGGAGCGGTCTCGCACGCGACGACTTCAACCCTCTTAGATCTCACAGAGGTTTATATTTAATTTTTAGGTGGATTGGGAGGTGAACGTCCTCTACAGGGCGTTCCCTGGGAATAGGTTTGGAAGATTTCAATTGATCGTACCAATGTTTGATGGGAAGCAAAGTAAAAAATGTTTAATAGCTCAAACTAAAAGCAGAAAAGGTTCTAAACAAGGAAGCTTACAATATGTTCCTATACTACTCACGTTTTCTCTCTCTCTCTCTCTCTCTCTTGCTGCTTCGGCCTCGAAGGTGCCGAAGTTTACACACCTTCACACACTCACTTACAGGCTACACTGCTCTATAGAGTTCGTGGCTTATACGATTGCGCTTATTACTAGCTTCAAAGACTGACGCCGCGACGCGAGATGCTCCGGAATACCGCTTGTAGAATTAGAGGTGTTCTCGCTCTAATCATCGGTGATTCTGAGTCTGATACTCTTCACACAGCAGCTCTGAAGGAGCCTGGGTTCCGTAGATGTCGTTCTTAGCTGTCTCTAACGGGGACCGCCTTCGCTCGCTCGTCCGACACCCCTTGGAACGTCGGGCGGCGAGCGAGTTTTTGCTGAATTTACAATTCGGGGTTTTCGCTAAATACACAATTCCGGAACAAAGGCTCGCCTCGCGACAGTCATCCTTGAAGCGCGTGATTTCGCGCTCGCCTCATCCCGGTGTTGATTACACGAAGACGCTGACGTTGCTGGCCGTCCAACTACGCCGTTGCGCTTGGTTGCTCCACGAACTGGTTATAATAAAATATTTTGTATAGACTAACTAAAACTATGCTTCCTTGTTTCTGAAGATAATAATAATATATAAAATAATAATTGATATAATCGGTAATATATTATAGTTTTGAGTAAATATGCGGCGCTCGTGACAATCCTGCCAACTCAGAGCCAATTTTTTTTGTACGATCGTGCTTACTTCGTGTTTTTTGCTGCGTATTAAACACTGTGGAAGAGTCAACTCTCGGTAAGTCGACAGACAGCGCTTATAATCATCAAACGTGATGCTATTTATCGATGAATTTCTTACACCCTTGGCACGCTTACTCACTTTTACGCCACTGTCATATTTTTGCCCATCCTCACCCATCGTAGTAAATGTGTACAGCTTTGCTCGCAGTCCCACAAACTCTGTCACACTTTTACCATTATTTTCATCCTTCATTAGCCCTAGTTGTTTTTTGTTTTTAAGGGGAATACCATACACATTGTCGGGCGGATAGTCAGAGGTGTCAAACATTGTATCTACATCACGTTTGATGATATCGTAGATATTAGGCACATTGAATTGATAAATAAGGCTGTCTGTGTCGGTATACATCAATTTAGCCTGTTTATTCGAAAAGTTGGTTTTAATATAATTATAGTGGAAATCGTAGAGAAAGATTTTTGACAGATCTAGAATTAATGCGCCGACGTAAATAGGTTTGGCGAAGTGAATTTTGACACGATTCATTTCAATGATAACCGTATCAGTGTCAAATACGGTGCAGCTGTGAAAGTTTGCTCGGGCAATAAGCGTTCTCGCACCACCTTTTCCCTCCCATTTTGTAACCAATTTCACATCTTTATGATTTCGCACATTCTCCATAGTCTTGCCGAACACAGCGTTATTAATGAGTTTGTAAAAGTTTTTCTCAAATTCATTCCTAGATTGCTTACGCATGTCTGTATTGAGCGTGATGTAAGGCTCGAGCCATGGAGATTGCGTAAACTTCAAAATTCTATGCACTTTCGTTAATTTCAATCCTAAACTCAAACACTGTTTCAAATTTCTATAGTGCAATACATACTTTGTTTTGGGGTGAAGGGTGGTCTAGAGTTTGGCATTTTTACTACCTGGGGGAGTAAAATGTTCGGGACAAAGAGGTAAGTCTTTGTGATCCTCGTGGAGTTCTACAGGGTAGTCCAAATCTACCTCCGGAAAGTAACCGATCGGCGAATCGTCCGGATGGTTCGTTATATCGATCTGCTGATACTCCCACTCGAACGAACCGATTGGTAAATGCACGCTCATAGCTGCACCGTATAGGTTATTCACGTCAAAATACATGAGATACGATTCCGCTTTGTTTGGATCAAAATCTGTTCCCATGAATCTATTATTGGCCCGAGCGTGTCGATTGGAACATTGCGCTACGCCGCCTCGAATGGCTCTTTCAATAAATAACACCATTTCAGGGTTGTCTAAAAGTTGCAAAATTACATTAGTATGCTTGAGCATCGCGTCAAAAGCAAGTCCCGGTGCAGTGTAGTAGTGCAACGGATCTGAATCGTATGTTTTGAAGCAGCTAGCGCGGAAATTTTTGAAAATATCGGAAAGCAAAAGAACATCGGTCTTTAAATATCAATCTGAATAGCCCCCCAATGACTCTAAATGGAATTCCCTCCAAACAGTTTTTGCGTGCTCATAATCGGTGTCTGAAATATTTGCATCGCAGAGGTGCGAGTAGAAATGCTTCTTTGCAGGTAATCGCGGTTCATCGAGTTTCCCCCAACAATCGACGTATTCATAGGGAAAAACGCCTTTGCGGGTCATCAAACTGAACTGAGTCGGGTTATTATAAAATTTACGTGTTATGCGTTTATCGGTATCGGTCAAATATTTGGAAAGTTTATCGATGCTGCTAGCCATAAATCGAAACGAATCGATGAATCTCAAGTGCATCATTGTTCCATCGACGCGTTTCGTGAAGGATATATATTTTTCCTTATTTATGGGTAGCAGTATAATTTTACCGGGAAAAGTTGACGCAAGGGATTTTATTAAAAAGTGAGAATCGTAACCGGACAAATTGTGGAAAACTATTGGAATTGTGTGCGACTCTCTGAAATTCAAATTACACCGATTATGAGCAGGACCACGATATTTACCCGTGAAGTGACAGTGATCGTAACATTTTTTCTCCTCAGGGGTAAACGGTTTTTCACAAATATAACAATTCGTTGCGCGCATGTGACGATCGCGTTGCACTTGGGTAAGAGACTTCATCGGAATTATGTTTTTGATGCGTGACTCTACTTGAATTAATAAATCTTTAAGCTGTTTCATAAACCAATCTATGCAATCGACACCGCGTTTACCGTGGAACTCCGATAAAGTCTCATCGTACGCGCAATGTACATAGTACGCTACACTGTGCGGGATATGCTTTTGAATTTCACAAGTCTTACAAGTTTCAAATTCATCCACAGGTTCAGGGATTAATATACATTCGAGATCGGCGTATGCGACAAATGGAATGGTGCCTTTGTTTTGAAAAATGGAAAATACTAAATCTTTACACTTGGGAAACTCCATGCGTACTTTATTTAGCGTGATGCAATCTTGTCGATGATTGTCGTAGGCATGTTTCACGCTAAAGTGGCACAAACAATTGTCACATGACAACAGCTGGCCATTATGATCAGACAATTGTTTGCTCACCAATCGGGAAAGATCTTTAATCCAAGCAAAGTGGAATCTCGGTGCAAACTCTCCAGTCAAATCGTCTTCCGGATTACTCTCAACCATTAGAAGATGAATCGTGCCAATGTTCACGCTATGCAAATTTTTACTCAAATAAATTGGCACTATGACACTTTTATTTGATTTTGCATGATGCGAAAAAGTTTGAGATTCTATACCATATACATTGATGCGCAAATTATTCAATCTCTCAAGCTTTTTCACATCATGTAGAGTAGCAGGGAATTTGATACCTGTACAGTCCAACTCGTAAATATATCGATGATAACGGCTAGTCCTATCGGCGTTGATCTTGACCGGGTGGAGGGCTGCTATGACGGACCAGAGAAGGCATCTTTCGTCCTCGTTCCTCACGTTCACCACAGCCTTCTTCCGTTGAATGTCTTGGGGCAGCTCAACGAATGTTGAAGCCCCCGCGGCGAGAGGCTGGTAGCGATTGATATTTACAGCGAGGTTAAGGATCTTAGTCATACTCCAGCCGGAATCATCGCTCGAATCGTTGCTCGAAATCTTCCACCTTTGACTGCAGATCACCCCGTGCACGTATAAACCAACCATTTATATCGCTTGATGGGAGGAGAATCGCCACGTTGGAGGTGTTGAAACTCTTAACTTCGGTGGAGATCTCTTCGTGCTTGGCATTTTCAAATTTGCACGATAATATGAGGTTAACCTTCACATTTCCCTCCTCGCGCAGTATCAGCTCCAACTTCTCGGTGACGACGCGCTGCACATCGTCCAGAAAGGCGTCCAAATTTTTTATGACGGAGATTTGTGACAACCCCCGTTCTGATTCGGCTGGCAAAAGCGCTATCCACGTCATCCCATTGTACACCCACAGGAGTATCGATATTTTCACCCGTCACCACCGTGCGCTGCTGCAACTGCTTGATCTTCGTCACCCAAGATTGCAGGAGTGCGATCGTATGTTGGATCCGTATTTTCGCACCAACGGTTGTTCCTCGTTGCATGGAAATATCGCGCAGAACTTGGATATTTGCAATTCCAATATCAGTCCAATGATTGATGACAGCGTCATTCTCTTCTCCAACTGGTTGCTCTCTCAGCAAATTGTACGTCCCCTCCATCTGCTCCGCAAGTCCCATATACGCTTCGACTGCCATGACTTTGACGTTGATATAAGCTGAACTTTGTATAACTTTTTTGACTTGCACGTATTGTGTAAGACTGACGAGTCTGCATCGGATGTGTTGAGCTTATATGTATATAGACCGATAGATCGCAAGAATTTGGGAACGGTGCGCACTGCGTTCTGCGCATATCGGAGGATAAAATGACGTCAGAGACGACTGGGCCGACCCTTTACCCATCCCACTATCCCTAAATTTTTGGGTTTTATTGCCCTCCCGACTCTGCAGAGATGATGAAATTCATGTAAAAAATGACTTCAGAGGCGACGGGGTCCGCAGTCCCCCTCCCACCATCCCTAAATTTTTGAGTTTTATGAGTCGTTAAGCAGCGTGGGCCATGTGGTGGGAAAAATCGGTCAACGAAAAGCGGGTGGCGAACAGTGTTTGGTGTAAGAAAAATCTTATCTTGCCCGCTCTTCACCGGATGGTATGTGCACATGTAGTTTTGGGGTTTTACGACTCTTCATAGCGAGCAAGTCCGAGCCTGCACATCCCCAACCATATTAGCGTGGGGTACGCAACGGAAAGCTGGCGAGCTCTTGAGAAAATTTTCTCCTAGCTTATACCGCCTCCCCCGCGTCACTCTTTCGTCTCTATGTCACGTGGTGCGTGCTCTACGAATGATTGGCCGGCTGGGTTTTGCTCGGTGGAGGGCGGGTGCGAGTCCTTTAGTATTAATTCGAACAGTGGTTTGAAAACTTCTCTGGTAATTTTGAAAAATCCTTCGTGTCAAAACAGGCGTTTTTGATAAAGTGAGCTGTAAGAAAGAAAAAAAAATCGGGGTTCATTGGAAAAATCTCAAGACTTCAACGAGTTTATATTTTTTGTGAGTACTTTATAGAATACACATATATATGTATATGGTGCTACGCCAATCCTCTTACGATACTGTGAATGTTGATTTGAATTCCGTAATGATTATCGCATTTGATTAGTATGTTAACAAAAGTTTTTTCCGATTTGTTTTTACTTTTCTGTATTCCCTATCATCGTATCCATAAAAATTCTGGAAAAATTTTAGAATCATATCGAAAAAATATGAACGGACAGAAAAGGGGGCCATCAGACTCCCCACCCCATTCACCACCACGATCGCCGACATATAAGCGGGTGTGCAGAGGGGCGGCTTATTATGAGGAGGATGATGAGGATGAATTGACTGATAGTGATACTGATACGCTAATTATCGACCCCGAGCGATGTATTGACGATAGTGTTGGTGATGATCATCGCGAGTTTGAACAGAATTTGGCTCGCGAGCATCATCTCGAATCATCATCATCATCGAGTGATGTGGAGGATGAGAAGGAGGAGGAGGAGGAGGAGGAGGAGGAGGAGAAGGAGGAGGAGGAGGAGGAGGAGGAGGAGGAGGAGGCGGAGGAGGAGGAAGCGGAGGTGGAGGGTGTTTGGAATGGCGGTGATGGTAATGACGCACGCTTTGAATTCGGCTTACTTTTGGATCAGATTGATGAAATCCGTGAAATCCTGGGAGACATAGATAGAGCTGACGATGATGGTTACTATTCGGACGAGGATTGGTGAGTAGCACTACATTAAAATAAAATTCTAGTATCTTCCACACCTTCTCCGTATCACTCATTTTGAACAGGTGGAAACTTTTTTGAATTGGAGATTTATCATGCATATAAATGATGAGTGCAGCAGCATCAACTTTTCTATTTCGGCTTGCTCTTTTTACAGATTTTTCATCGCGAATCAATTTTGGAAAGAAAAAAAATGTCATCTCATTCGAGTGATGATGACGACGAGTGGTCGAGCGTTGATTGGGGCGAGGATGAGGAGGCTGAGGAAGAGATAATTATAGGCTTTTCCGAAGCAACACGCGAGTTCTCGTTGGAGGAGCTTCGGGATCTCGTTGAGGATGCGCGAGCTGCTCGAGTGAGACCAAACAGCCAATATTATATAAATTACGGTGATATATGTATGCAAATAATTGTAGAAAAATGGGCGAATGAAACTATCGTAATAATTATAGATGTCGAAAATAGCGATGATGATGATAATGTTAACGAACAGGATAGCGATAATGATTTCATGAATTATTTCGAGAAATAAACCACGCTAAATTCATAATTATTGATTATATATTTTTCACAAGTAAAAATTCATAACATTTACATTTTGTATGACGAGAATGGGTAAAAGTTATAGAGATATATATTTGTAATGTATCCTATTTCTAGATTATAATTTTATCGAATAGTAAATTTTTTTAATTCCATGTATGAGCTATGATATAATTGAGATTAATTCTATCGAATATTCTACATATAAACGCGAATATAATTGTATATATCGTAATGAATTCTATTTTTATTTTGGTAAATATTGTCCATATTATCTATACACGCGATTGCAAGCTAAACAGTTTTTAATTAGAGGATTCGGCCCATCCACGATATCGCCATCGGGTCCTGGTGTGTAATGTATGCTACATCTGCGGAACCTTGCGACGGCGTGGTCCATTTTCATATTCTCTGGTAGTTTATCCCACGTATCATTGATGGAGTTTGATGCGAACGTGCAGATAAATTCTTTTGGTAAAAAAGCTATATCCTCGGACATCATTCCCCTTAAACCGTCCAATTCTTTGTACAGACGGAAGGATTTCTCGAGGGAGCTGGTACACTCCTTCGAATACCAACTCCTTAGTCGCTGCACATTTTCATAGGCGCAATTGTATGCCGGGATGTATTCAGAGTTGTCATCATACCAAATTGAGCCTAGCGCTGCTGCTTGCTGGAGGTTATTCGCTGGAGAGTATCCATGGTTCGCGTCGTGCCACGATGCCGCTTCCATATACCTCAATTTTTCCATTTCAGGGGGTATGATGTGCAAATCTTCCATATCAATAACCCTCGTTGTACCATCGACGATCTCCGTCAGCCATGCTTTCTTCTCCGCCCCTTTGACGTATACGTAACACGCATTTTCAACCATTTTTCTCACAATCTTCGTCACATCCTCGTGAGATTTGTTGCCCGCGTTCCATGATATTCCGTGGTAATTGTGCGTCAACCATACATTGGTAGCTCTACATTCAAGTGGTAAGCTTGCCAAATCATAGGTCGGCTTGAAAATGATGTAATCCAGACCCGACCCGTTTACATTCACGACTGTGACTTCCTTGGGTACAAACTTCATGTTATGACCGATAAAACATTGCACGTCTAGGATCATCGCCATGTTGAGGAGTGGGAATGTTGCGCTCGATTATATACTGACGGATTGTATGTGGAAGACTGACTATTCCATCTCCAGCACACCCGCTTTTACCCCCTCATGGATGAATTTTGTGGAAGTAGAGGGGGATCGCATAATTCATTTAAGGCGCACAACTGCATGAAAATTCGAACTTGTTCAATTCTCCACCAAGGTATTTCATTTGCAGACGATTTTCCCCGGCCATGCTACACATTTCAGTCAGCTGACTGGAATCTTCTTGTAGAACTCTTGCGATTCTCGGTGGTAAAAAGACGTTGTATTCTCCATCGATTGTCGCCAGAACACGTACCCGGAATTTTGTTTTGACCAGTCGTAACCCGATGACGTCATACACTCCCCCAATTTCGAGTTCCGACATCTTCTTGGTTGGCAGATTCTCCAGGCGGCTGACGTGGTTAACTTTTGCTAGATCCATCGCGTTTCGAGGTTATTTCAAGAGCGAGAACAGTTCACAATGAGAATACGATGAGAACAGAGTGACGATCACGATAGACGTACGCTTTATATACCACCCACCCTCACTACAATTTTTCCATTGGACAAGTCTCGACACGCATATTGTGCGAGGAATTTTTATGGGGACCACTGCCCCAGATTGGTTTAAGTGCATTATCGGCACCATCTCAAAGAGCAATTTCCTGGAATTTTTTCAATAGATCTAGCGGGTTTTTACCCTATCTGATTTATGTGCGGCTTTCCGGCGCCAAACAAGTCTCGACAGGAATTATTTTGTATGTATGTGTGTGTGTGTGTGTGTGTGTCAAATCCTATGGACATAGCCGCCGAAAATGAGGGGGGGGGGGGCGCCGCCATCTTTGATTTAGAACTCTCATATATACACGGGGGGGGGGGGGGGAGCTAGGGGGGAACTAGGGGGGAGCGCCGCCATCTTTGAGTTAGAACTCTCATATATACACTACTACTGAATAAATGAGAATTCACTGAATCACTAAACATGATAACCGAAATCATGAGAATTATTTGAAATATAACTGAATTAGGAAGGGTTGTAATAAGTCAAGTTACTTTGAATAACTTTAGATTCGTGCCAAAATTTCATGTTTAGAGAAAAAAATAATTAAATTCAAATAAAAAAGTAATTTTAAATCAAGAAGAAGGAAATTCCCAAATACCTGAATTCAAATGAAGCAATTTCGATTTAATAAATCGATCTGAATTTGAGGAAAATAATTATTATCATTTGGAATAGAAAAGTGAAGTCGAATTACGTGAATAAATTCAATTAATTCAACTCAAATAAATATTGTGTCATTCAAATTCCTAGTTATTTCCTCGTCGATTCATTGTGGGTCTGGAGTGGCAAGTAACGTTGAAATTGTTGAGATCAATGCTAGTGATGGCCACTTATCTGAGAATAATCGATGTATCGAATAATCGATTTCAACAAAATAATCGGACACGGCTCGATTGAATTGGTAAAACTTAATCAATTTGGTAAATTTCTGCGTGTAGTCTTAATATCAGAAGAGATATTTTGATAATTCATAGCCTTATTCAAAATATTTTTTAGTTTGATAAATTTTGAGTAATTGATACTTAAATCACATACATCGATACTGTATTGCATCGTTCGTGTGAGTAAAGAAGCGGCTCCAGACCCACATTGAATCGACGAGGAAATAACTAGGAATTTGAATGACACCATATTTTTTTGAGTTGAATTAATTGAATTTATTCATGTGATTCGACTTCATTTTTCTATTCCAAATGATAATAATTATGTACGTATGTATTTAGGAGAGTACAATTTCGAAATTTTTAGGTGAGTTGAAAAATTAACGACGGAGCCAGGAATCGAACCTGGTATCTAGAGATGCTTTGCCGGAGACTTACTCCACTAGACCACCTAGCCGCCCTGACTACACTGTCATTAATTTCTCTCATCACCTGTATTTCGAAATTGTTTTTGTTTTCGTGTGCCATTGAATTTGTTTACATTTGAGATTCGTCGCAGAGACACATTTTAGACTTGTGTGTGAAGCTTGTTGGTATGTACACACATATGCTGTAAGTGGCTATTAATGTGAAATTAAAATTCACTTTAGCCATTTACTTTTGAACGGCTGCGCGTTCATTTTGGCGATATGAGCTACGCATATCATATTTTTAGCGAGAAAAATTTGCTTGAGGAGAGTACAATTTCGAAATTTTTAGGTGAGTTGAAAAATTAACGACGGAGCCAGGAATCGAACCTGGTATCTAGAGATGCTTTGCCGGAGACTTACTCCACTAGACCACCTAGCCGCCCTGACTACACTGTCATTAATTTCTCTCATCACCTGTATTTCGAAATTGTTTTTGTTTTCGTGTGCCATTGAATTTGTTTACATTTGAGATTCGTCGCAGAGGCACATTTTAGACTTGTGTGTGAAGCTTGTTGGTATGTACACACATATGCTGTAAGTGGCTATTAATGTGAAATTAAAATTCACTTTAGCCATTTACTTTTGAACGGCTGCGCGTTCATTTTGGCGATATGAGCTACGCATATCATATTTTTAGCGAGAAAAATTTGCTTGAGGAGAGTACAATTTCGAAATTTTTAGGTGAGTTGAAAAATTAACGACGGAGCCAGGAATCGAACCTGGTATCTAGAGATGCTTTGCCGGAGACTTACTCCACTAGACCACCTAGCCGCCCTGACTACACTGTCATTAATTTCTCTCATCACCTGTATTTCGAAATTGTTTTTGTTTTCGTGTGCCATTGAATTTGTTTACATTTGAGATTCGTCGCAGAGACACATTTTAGACTTGTGTGTGAAGCTTGTTGGTATGTACACACATATGCTGTAAGTGGCTATTGATGTGAAATTAAAATTCACTTTAGCCATTTACTTTTGAACGGCTGCGCGTTCATTTTGGCGATATGAGCTACGCATATCATATTTTTAGCGAGAAAAATTTGCTTGAGGAGAGTACAATTTCGAAATTTTTAGGTGAGTTGAAAAATTAACGACGGAGCCAGGAATCGAACCTGGTATCTAGAGATGCTTTGCCGGAGACTTACTCCACTAGACCACCTAGCCGCCCTGACTACACTGTCATTAATTTCTCTCATCACCTGTATTTCGAAATTGTTTTTGTTTTCGTGTGCCATTGAATTTGTTTACATTTGAGATTCGTCGCAGAGGCACATTTTAGACTTGTGTGTGAAGCTTGTTGGTATGTACACACATATGCTGTAAGTGGCTATTAATGTGAAATTAAAATTCACTTTAGCCATTTACTTTTGAACGGCTGCGCGTTCATTTTGGCGATATGAGCTACGCATATCATATTTTTAGCGAGAAAAATTTGCTTGAGGAGAGTACAATTTCGAAATTTTTAGGTGAGTTGAAAAATTAACGACGGAGCCAGGAATCGAACCTGGTATCTAGAGATGCTTTGCCGGAGACTTACTCCACTAGACCACCTAGCCGCCCTGACTACACTGTCATTAATTTCTCTCATCACCTGTATTTCGAAATTGTTTTTGTTTTCGTGTGCCATTGAATTTGTTTACATTTGAGATTCGTCGCAGAGACACATTTAAGACTTGTGTGTGAAGCTTGTTGGTATGTACACACATATGCTGTAAGTGGCTATTAATGTGAAATTAAAATTCACTTTAGCCATTTACTTTTGAACGGCTGCGCGTTCATTTTGGCGATATGAGCTACGCATATCATATTTTTAGCGAGAAAAATTTGCTTGAGGAGAGTACAATTTCGAAATTTTTCTAGTGGAGTAAGTCTCCGGCAAAGCATCTCTAGATACCAGGTTCGATTCCTGGCTCCGTCGTTAATTTTTCAACTCACCTAAAAATTTCGAAATTGTACTCTCCTCAAGCAAATTTTTCTCGCTAAAAATATGATATGCGTAGCTCATATCGCCAAAATGAACGCGCAGCCGTTCAAAAGTAAATGGCTAAAGTGAATTTTAATTTCACATTAATAGCCACTTACAGCATATGTGTGTACATACCAACAAGCTTCACACACAAGTCTAAAATGTGCCTCTGCGACGAATCTCAAATGTAAACAAATTCAATGGCACACGAAAACAAAAACAATTTCGAAATACAGGTGATGAGAGAAATTAATGACAGTGTAGTCAGGGCGGCTAGGTGGTCTAGTGGAGTAAGTCTCCGGCAAAGCATCTCTAGATACCAGGTTCGATTCCTGGCTCCGTCGTTAATTTTTCAACTCACCTAAAAATTTCGAAATTGTACTCTCCTCAAGCAAATTTTTCTCGCTAAAAATATGATATGCGTAGCTCATATCGCCAAAATGAACGCGCAGCCGTTCAAAAGTAAATGGCTAAAGTGAATTTTAATTTCACATTAATAGCCACTTACAGCATATGTGTGTACATACCAACAAGCTTCACACACAAGTCTAAAATGTGTCTCTGCGACGAATCTCAAATGTAAGTACGTATGTATGTGAAGTATATGAATTCACATTTTCAAATCCAGTCCACATCGTTTCCGCATGACGGCGGATCGCCCGAGGCGTCAAACGTAAATATTCGCAATAATTAAACGTGTACAGTTTTATCCTATAGCCATCAGGGGGTCGGGACAAACACCCAAGGTAGGGTGTCGGTCTGTCCAGGTATCAATATGGAATCTCAAGCTTTTTCACATCATGTAGAGTGGCAGGGAATTTGATACCTGTACAGTCCAACTCGGAGATAAAGCGGCGATAATGGCTAGTTCTATCGGTGGGGGTGTTGGCCGGGTGGCGGGCTGCAGTGATGGGCCAGAGAAGACATCTTTCATCTTTGTTTTTCACGTTCACCACCGCCCTCCTCCGCTGAATGTCCTTGGGCAGCTCAACGAATGTCGAAAGCCCCGCAGCGCGAGGCTGGTACCGGTCGATATTTCCGAGATTTGTTACAACTCCCGTTCTGATCCGGTTGGCGAAAGTTCGATCTCCAGCACGCCTGCTTTCATTCCCTCGCGGATGAATTTTTGTAGAGGTGGTGGTTGGGGATCGCATAGTTTATTTATGGCACATAACTGCATGAAAATTCGAGCTTGTTGAATTCCCCACCAAGATATTTCATTTGCAGGGGATTTTGCCCAGCCATGTTGCACATTTCAGCCAGCTGATTTGAATCTTCTTGCAGGACCCTCGCGATTCTCGGTGGTAAGAAGACGTCGTAATCTTCATCGATAGTCGCCAGAACACATACCCCAAATTTCGTTTTGACCAGCCGTAAGCCCGTGATGTTGTACGCCGCTCCAATTTCAAGTTCCGACATCTTCTTGGTTGGCGGATTCTCCAGACGGCCGACGTGGTTAACTTTTGTTAAATCCATCGCGTTTCAATCAGTTTCTTGTTTTTCACTAGTAAGTGCAGTTCACGACGCGAAGAGACGATGAGACCCGCGTCATCATCGGAATAGGCCCACGTTTTATATACCACTCACCCCATCGAGTGGGAAATAAGCCTGGAAGTAAACTATTAGCGTAAAAGTTTACGGATCATCATCAACATTCTCAGCCTATCTAATTGCGGTGTCGCCACCCGGTCGATTAGCAGAAAAGAATGTATTCGAAGTATGTTGAAAATATTATTTTCGTCCTGAGAGTAAACTATTAGCGTGAAAGTTTACGGGTTGTCATCAACATTCCCGACCTATTTAATTGTGGTGAACATCCCCAACCTATCTAATTGCGATGTTGCCATCCGGCCAATTAACACAAAGAATGTATTCGAAGTATGGTGAAAATATTATTTTCGCTCTGAGGGCGAACACTGCTGCAGTCGTTGAACGTTTTCCGGGCGCACAATCATACGTCGGGACGTATCTTATTCCTTGCTGATCTGACGACGCTCGATCCAATTGGCTTCGCGTTCATCGTCATCTGGTTCGATGTCCGAAAAGATCGCGATCACCTCATTTCCCCCATTTTTGAAAATGCAGGATTAATGTTATGTCCTGAACATATACCCTGTGCTGTCTGCGCGGTGGCGCACGAGCTCTCCCGACACATTCAACGAGTCGCCGAAGATCTTGGAGCGAAAACTCCGAAGTCGCATCGCTGAATCCTATAATTATTTCTTCGCCGGTAAACTGGTTATTACGTATCATGATGATTTTAGCGCTTTCGTCTCACGAGAATCGTAGAAGGGTAATTTTACGGGGAAAAGTTGACGCGAGGGATTTTATTAAAAGTGAGAATCGTAACCGGACAAATTGTGGAAAACTATTGGAATTGTGTGCGTCTCTCTGAAATTCAAATTACACCGATTATGAGCATGAGCACGATATTTACCCGTGAAGTGACAGTGGTCGTGGCACTTTTTCTCCTCAGGGGTAAACGGCTTTTCGCTAATGTGGCAATTCTTTGCGCACATATGACATTCGTGTTGCACTTGGGTAAGGTAAGCATTTGGGAGAGTGATAGTCAAAGCAAACTATTAGCGCGAGTGAAAGTTTACGGATTGTCGTCAACATTCCCCGACCTATCTAATTGTAGTGAACATTCCCGGCCTATCCAATTGCGATGTCGCCAACCGGTCGATAAACACACAAGAATGTATTCGAAGTACGTGGAAAATATTATTTTTCGCCCGAGGTAAACTATTAGGGCGAAAGTTTACGGGTAACGGCGAAAAATCAATATGGCTATTCGTCCGACCAAGAAATAAATCACCTTATCAAACTGTCTGACGATAAAAATCAAAATGGCCGCCCATCCGACTGAGCAAAAATCAAAATGGCCACCGTCAGGCGTTAAAATTGGTCGATTATACTGGTGACGTCATAGCGAAAATCATATTATCAAACTGTCGGACGATGAAAAATCAAAATGGCTGCTGATCCGACTGAGCAAAATTCAAAATAGCCGCCGTCAGACGGTAAAATCGGTCGATTATACTGGTGACGTCATAGCGAAAATCATATTATCAAACTGTCGGACGATGAAAAATCAAAATGGCTGCTCATCCGGCTAAGCAAAAATCAAAATGGCTGCTCGTCCGGCTAAGCAAAAATCAAAACGGCCGCTGTGTGAATGGCCGCTCGTCTGACTAAGCAAAAATCAAAATGGCCGCCATCAAAAAATCAAAAATGGCCGCCGTCAAAATGGCCGCCGTCGAAATGACCGCCATTTTCAAAATGGCCGCCGTGGGTACGTCAGCCGGTTACGTCACATCCGGCAAAAATCAAAATGGCTGCTCATCAGGCTAAATCAAAATTGCGATTATATTGCTGACGTCATTGGGAAAGGCTTGCTATAGTGGCGGCAACATACCGGCTACCCGGGAGGGTGGTGGGAGGGAGCCGGCACGCCGCCATTTTTTTTGGTCTAGAACTGTCATATCTATACTACTTACTCAGATGACTGTAACAATGTTATGTGACGGTTGCAAGTACTGATTATGCAACTGAAATATTACAACATTTCGTAACATTCACATAACCTGAATATTACCAATGTTACATTCACATCGTGACGGGTATAATATGTAATGGTTACGATATATTAGCTATGTAATTGCAACATTTTGCCGTTATAGAATATTCACGTTATGTACGTATAACCATTGTTATACTCACATGGTTGTAAAAATGTTATGTGACCGTCGCAAGTACTGGTTATACAACTGCAATATTGCAACATTTCATAACATACACATTACCTGAACATTATTAATGTAATATTCACATCGTTATAAGATAATATGTAACAGTTACAATATGCTAGTTCCATAACTGCAATATTATACCCTTTCATAATGTTTACATAACCTTAATATTACCAATTTTATACTCACATTGTTACACACATGTTATGAGACTGTTATACACTTTGGTAATGTAACCATGATGTTACCATGGTACGTTACGTGTATATGACATACACGCATCGCGTAAAACATAGCGGTGTTATTTCCATATCGCGTAACAGTTATGCTACACAAGTGTAACATTTGTGATATTAATTGTAACTTCCACGTTATATTGCCGTCACATGACTGGTTTACTGTGTATGAACCCAGTCCGAGTTTCATGCGACTCTTTCTTCTTGGATATAACATCAGTCTGATTGCGCTAACTTGAAAGGGATTGCCAAAAATGCATTTCAAAAATGAAAAAAAGATAATTTTAACTTCTTCTTGACTGGTTCGAGTTGCGGCAAAATTACCGTAAATTATGAGCCCACTTCGAGTTTCGTGCGCCTCTTAGTTCACACGTAGTTCAGTGGGGCAACACTAACTTATTGTGAAGTTGGCGTTACCTTTGATTTTTTTTTCAAATTTCGAAAACGGCAAAAGTTTAATTTTCACGACTAATTAGCGGCTAAATATCAGCAAATTACCCAATTGATAAACTTTTTGTAGTCTCAATTGGTAGCGCTAACTTAACGAACCTGACAACCAGCAGAGGGGAGAGGGCCAGAAACGTGAGACATCTAGTGAATAGGAAGCGGGACTGAGGACAAATATGAAAGTGACAATAAGGTAAGACAGGGAACGGCAGAGCGTGGCATCATGCGTGATGCGGGTAAGCAGAAATGAAGGGAACCAGAAAAAGGAGAGAAGAGAGGTAGTCTGACTATGGCAGATCTACTAGGCGGGGAAAGGAGCCACGGTATGGGATCGGTGACGACGGTGACAGATCTATGGGAAAGGAAGAGGAAAGAGGAGGAGCGACAAGGAGGGGGGGGGGGGGGGGGGAAGTAGAGGAAATAGAGGAAAGGGAAAGAGTTTTTGGGAAAAGCAGGAAAGTGCAGGGGTTGCCAGAAGGCACGGGAGGCGAGAAAGGGAAATAGAAAACATAGAAGAGAGGCTGACAAAGGTAGAGAAAGAGAGGATAGACTATAATGCTGTGATGTCTCATGCGAGAGCGCCAGTGAGTATAACATACGCTGTATAGTCTAACTAGTTATGTGTGCATGTATATGTATGAGCGTGCTATCGACGTGGCACAGTCAGGGCTACGCGGGCTCGCTGTGACGCGGCGCTATCAGTTACGTTCCGGGCGGCTCGCTGAACGGCATATATCTCCACACTTGCGGCTTCTGTGTATATAATTATCATTAAAATATATAAACCCTCCCTGGTAATATTCCAGTATCTAACTGAGTGTTATTCATCCACCTCTCACGATACCGCAGGTACAAGGAGGAAGGGAGAGGCGGGATGGTAGGAGTAGCTGAGCAAGCAATGAAGAGAGTAAGGGAGATGGAGTGGGTTTTAGAGAAAAAAAGGGGAGGAGCGTAAGGAAAATATGATAGATAAAGGGACAGTAATAGAAAAGGGAAAGGAAAAGAAAGGGCTGCTGGAGATTATGTAGGCAATAGGGGTAGAAGCTAAGATAAGAGAGATTTGGGAAAGAGGTACAAAAGGGGAGGGGCAAAAGGGATATGGGTAGCAAAGCTAGGGGGCAGAGAACAAAAGAGACAGGTGATGGAGAGGAAACGGAAATTGAAAGGCAGGGAAGAGAGTGTGACGTTGCACCTAGAGTGCAAGTCATAACAAACCCCAAACCCGCGGGGAAGAGCCGAACGGGTGAGTCCTGTCCCGTCGGGAAAGGCCCGAACATAACCGAAGCCCCCCGACGCTCGGCAGAGCCGAGCGCCAGCAGCATTACGACCCCGACCTGCGAGGCAGTATCACGTCGCCGAAGCACAGTCCAGGAGAAACGAAGAGGGAGAGAAAGAGAGAGAGAGAGAGAGAGAGAGAGAGAAAGAAACCCCGACACACACACACACCGTCACACGCACACCAGTCTACACCCACACCGACGACGCCAGGTTAGCCTGCATTCTACCGCCGATCTGCTCCTCCCCTCGCAATACCAACCCTTTCTACCTCACGCTCCCCGTCACACTACACCACCCTCCCCTCGCAACACCAACCCTTCCGACCTGGTATTCCCCGTCACCTCCCACACCCCCCCCCCCCCCCCCCGCGCGCGTACCTGTAAGTTAGTATTAAGTAACGCTAAGGGCTGAGGCGTGATCAGCCCCCGCTCAAGTCTACAACCCTTCTGTACCTCCTAGTTAAGTCGACCCCTTTTTTCAAGAATATACACACCAAGTTTTACCTTTCACATCCGCCCCGTCTCTAATTGTCTCTTCCCCCCCCCACATTATTCGTGCGGACTCAAAACCCGTCACAAGAGAATAAAAGAGGATCTAACCTGGATAGAAAGCAAAATCAAATAGAAATTAAGAGATGTAGCAGCAGCTGAAGAGGGGAGGAGAAGTAGAGTAAGATTAGGGTATGGGAAACTATGGATAGAAGGGAAAATGTGGAAATGGAATGCGATAGGAGAGGTGCTCAAAGATGGTACGGGCAGAGCAAGGGGGCGAGAGGGATTGGGAAGGGATAACGAAAGTCGAAAGGCGAGAGGGTAAAGCAGAAACGTAGGAAAGGGGCAGGGGAGATAGGCTGGCTGAGGAATAGACAGAAGGATGAAGTGGCGGCCGAGTTAGGGGGGGGGGAAAGAGGGGGAAGAGAAGGATAGTCAAAACACAAGGTTGGGGGTGAAAAGTGGTATTCTGGAATGTAGCGGGGCTGGGAAAGCAAGATGAGGATTTCTGGAGGGGATTGATAGAGTGAGATGTTATAGTGTTAATGGAGACTTGGAAGGAAGAAAAAGGATGGGATAGGATTAGCAATAAGTTGCCAGTGGGGTATGATTGGGAAAAGCAGTATGCGACAAAATAAAAAAAAAAGACAGGAAGATCAATAGGGGGAATGGTGACAGGGGTAAGAAAGGAATTAGTCAGAGAAGACGGAAGACAGGGAGAGGAAAAGGAGTGGATGTTGTCGAGAAAAATGAGAATCGGGCGGGGGGGGGGGGGGGGTGGCTAGTAATAGGGATATACTAAACGGGGACTAGAAAAATAAATTAGAAAAAATAATGGAAAGAGTAGGGGAGGCAGGCGAGGGGACAAAAGTGCTTATAGGTGGGGATTTCAATGCCAGGATAGTACAAGTGGGGGGGGGGGGGAGAGTACTGGGGAGTAAAAGAGGAAGATAGTGGAACTAAGACGTCAAAGGACAAGAAAATAAACGCGGAAGGTCAGGAGCTGGTCAAATTTTTAGACGAGCTAGGCTGGTCAGTAATGAATTGAGACACATATGGGGATATGAAAGGGGGCTTCATGCAGGCGGGAGGGGCAGGGGAGACGGTGATAGACTATGCCATAGGGGATAACGAAAGGTTAGGGAAAGGGTGCAAAGAGTGGAGATGGGGGACAGAGTGGACTCAGATCATCACCCAGTCACAGTGTGGATGAGAGGGACAGTAGTCGGGAAAGGTAGGGAAAAAGGGAGAGGAGAGCAGCTAGAGGAGTCTGGACAGAAGAGGGCCAGCAGAGATTTAGAGCAGAGGTGAAATACGAGGATGTAGGGGCAGACGACGTTGAAGAAAGAGATAGAGGAAAGGCTAAGAAAGTCTAGGCGAGTGGTAGAGGCAGAAGGGAGGCGGGATAGAGAGAAAAAGGGTTGGTACGATGAGAAATGTAGGCAAAAGAAGGCAGAAGTTGGAAGAAGTCTGAGAAGTTGGAGAAAGGGGGAGGAAGAGAGAAAAGAATATAGAAAGGCAAAAAAGGAATATAATAGGCTATGCGAGGTAAAGAATAGGGAATAGAATGAGAGATTCTTAAGGGAAGCAGCTGATGTAAAGACGTAAACCAAATTATGGGAGATAGTGAAAAGAGAAAGAAAGAAGTGGAACAGGGTAAGTGAGAGAATAGAGGTAAAGGAGTGGAAGAAGTATTTTATGGGACTGTTACGACGGTTCAAGAAGAGGGTAATACGGGGAAGGGGGACAGCAAGCAGGAAGAGGGATAGGGAGAGTGAGATACAGAAGGAGAAGATAAAGAAGGTCATGGGAAAAATGAGGGACGGAAACGCACCGGGAGGGGATGGAATAGGGAACGAGGTATAGAAATATGAAGAGGAGAATACAGAAGAGTGTGTTTGGAAAATTTGTAATAGAGTATGAAGAGCAGAAAGGTGGCCGGAAAAGTGGAAAGAGAGATGGATCGCACTGATAGTGAAAAAAGGCCAGTGGAAAAGGGTAGAAGAGTGTAGAGGGGTAACACTATTGGAGAAACTGTTTAAGGTGTACGCAAGTGTGCTGGCGTATAGTCTAGGAAGGGAAGTAGAGGAGAAAAGGATTTTGCCGCACAATCAAACAGGCTTTAGGAAGGGAATGGGAACGGTGAAAAATATATGATTGCTGAACTATCTAATAAACAGACAGGTGGGGAAGGATAAAGGGAAAATGGTAGCTTTTTTGATAGATGTGAAAGCAGCATTTGAGTCGGTGGGGAGAAGCATTATGTGGGAGGCTATGGAAGGGAGGGGAGTGAGAGCAGGACTAAGGGCAAGAACAGAGGAAGTATACAGGGAAACGCGTACCAGGGTGAAGAGTGGGGGGCAAGCAGGAGAAGCCTTCTGGACGGCAAGGGGAGTAAGCAAAGGCTGCCCACTAAGCCCGCACCTGTTTGACCTGTTGATGGCATATATGGAAGAGGAGATGGGAAAAGGGAGAAAGTTCGTACGGTTGACGCTCGGACAAAGTATGATATGGACATTGGCAGATGCAGACGATGTAGTGATACTAGCAGAGAATAAAGAAGAAATGAAAATAACGACAGGAAACTAGAGAAGTACATAGATAGAAAAAGGTTAATCGTAAGTGTAGCAAAGTCCAAGGTCGTGAGGTTTAGAAAGGGACGGGGGGGGGGGGGGGGGGGAGAATGAAATGAGAAAGGTGAATTGGAGATGGAAAGGCAAAAGGAGAGAGGAGGCGAGAGAGTTCTGTTATCTGGGGTATACGGTAAAGAGTAATGAGGGCAAGAGACGCACGTAAGAGAGAGGGTACGGAAAGCAGGGCTAATAATGAGACAGGTAGGGGATATAGGGAACAGGAGGTTTGGGAGGGATTGAGAAAAAAAGATTTGGCTATTTGATAGGCTAGTGAGGACAGTAATAGAGTACGCAGCACAGGTGTGGGGTGGAGGGAGCGAAAGGTGAAAGAAGCGATATATGATAGGTATTTAAGGTGGACACTAGAAGTAGACTGGAGGACACCGGGCTATCTAGTCAAGGAAAAGCTGCAGAAGGATAAGCTGAGAATTAGAGCAGGAAAGAGAGCATGTAATTTTGAAAAAAGTTGGAGACGGGAGAGTGAAGTGAGATACTTAGGAGATGCTAGGAAGAGGTGAAGGGAAGGAAAGGGAAAGAGGAACAGGGATCGAGGTGAGAAAGGGAAAGAAGAAGTTTTTTTGCAGGAAAAGGAATGGAAAGTAGGCAGGCAGTATAAAGTAGGTAAAGAGAGGAGCTGGATTTTAGGGAAAGAGAGGAAGAAAATAGCAAAAAGCAGAGAAAGGAAAGATGGGAGCAAGTAGGGGACGCATGGTACAATAGATGGTATATGCCGGTGAGAGGAGAGGGGATACCATGGTACCTGAGAAAGGAATGGGGGAAGAGTAGGTGGAAAAGGGTTGCGAGGTTAAGATTAGGAAATGAGATGATGGAGGCGGGATACTGGGAAGAAGAGGCAAAGAGAAAGTGTAGGGCATGCGAGTCAGAAGAGGAAACGTGGAAACACGTACGAGAAAGATGTGTAGGCGGGGGCAGGAGGGGGAAGACTTGGCAAAAGGTGGTCAAAGGTATTTTAAGAGATGAGGTGTACAGAGAGGGATGGATGACAGAACTGGAAAGGGTCAGGAGGGAGAGAATGAATGAGAAGAGGAGAGATGAATGGAAAACGAAAGTCGAGTAGGATTAGGATGGATAGGGGATAGGATAAGATAGAATGAGATGGAATAAGATAGAATAAGGATAAGATGAGAGGAAGAATAAAGAAAACGGAAAGGCACAGGGCAAAGACAGAGAGAAAGGAGAGGGCATAAAATAAGTAGAGATAAGGTATAATATAAGACTAGGATAAAACACAATTTAAGAAGGGGAACGGGAGTTCTTGTAACCCTAATGGCAGCAATAAAGATTTACCACTACACTAATATGAATTACTAATATTAGTTCAAAATTAGAATATCAAATTGAATTGAATTACTTAATTTGAAATAATTCGTACAAAAAAGTAATGTGTCTCGAGTATTTCCTCCTCACAAGGTTAATTGTATTTGTATTAATAAATCTTGGTGAGCGGTCATTGAATGTACTACGTATACTTTCGTTAACGTTTCGGCCCGGATAGGGGCCCTCCTCAGAACGATCATTTTTTTATTTAACTGTCAAAAACATGAATTTTCTCAGTAAGACATAAACTTCTATGGATATAATACTATTAAAAGTTATTGTCTATTGTACATTAGAGCGAAGATATCGTATATCCATTATGATTAAAAAAGTATATAGAACTTAGGGAGTAATTTACCTTGTATAAGAGAGAGGATTAAGACACTGGTCAAATTCATAAAATACAAATAGGAGAGCGATGGTTCTTCAAATAGGATGACAATAGACATTGGCATCTCCAATTATTAAACAGTCTAAGTGTATAAGGTTTGAATATTAATAAATAAAATAACTATAAATATTCACAATGCACAAGTCAAAAGATTGAAAAGGTTAAAGAAGGGGTTTAGGATAGTTAAAATAGTTAAAACGATACCGACACAATAATAATGGTGTCATTATCTCCCAATTCTCCATTTCTGAACAATTTTACTCAACCGTTTGAACCAACGGGTAAACAGCAACTGCTGGGCGAATCGAATGTGACCCAGAGTGAAGGCGAACAGGTATAAACAAACGTAAAAACAAGAAACGTAGTGATGTCAGAATTATGTACAACTTATAGTTAAGGTTAAACAAAGTGTCGTATGTGGGCGGTGATAAGCGGTTTGTAAATATTGCTAAGTTGTTCGAGATCTTGTCTAAGGTTAATTGAATTTGGATGCCCCACAATATTGCACATTTCTAATGGTAAACGTTTATAATAATTGGGTTCTTCGCAAACGATGTTTGCATTATCGTAGTTGAAAGAATGTTCTTTGTTGATCACATGTTTAGTTAGTGCAGTATGTCGATCCTCATTATCTTGTACATTACGTTGATGTTCTTTGAGTCTAGTACCGAGATGGCGGCCGGTTTGTCCAATATAAAATTGATTGCAATCTTTGCAAGGTATTTTATAGACAACGTTCGATCGTTTGCCCATAGGGATCCCATCTTTTCCCGAATCAAAGACCAGTTGTAAATTTTTTGATTTTTTTCCTACAAAATTGACATTGTGTTTAGTAAATAACCTATTCAATGACTCAAAGCGACCAGATACATATGGTATGGGGATAAATGTGGTGGCTGGTCTGTTGTTGTCATCTGCGGAAGCAGAGTCAATATTGTTGTCAAGTAAGTTATTGACATGGATGCGTCTCTTTTTTATGTTTGTACAAAAGGCCATGTGGATAATCATTCCATCTTAAAATATTGTATATAATTTACAGATTTTTTTCGTGGAATTCGGTACATGATAATTTAATGGCTCGGTCAACAAGATTAAAGATGGTACCGATCTTGTAAGACATCGGGTGGTAGGAATTGAAATTCAGGTATCTTTGAAACCAAGTTTTTTTGTGGAACCAATCTGTTTTGATGTTAGAGTTGTTGTGTATCAGCAATAAATCCACATAATTCTGACATCACTACGTTTCTTGTTTTTACGTTTGTTTATACCTGTTCGCCTTCACTCTGGGTCACATTCGATTCGCCCAGCAGTTGCTGTTTACCCGTTGGTTCAAACGGTTGAGTAAAATTGTTCAGAAATGGAGAATTGGGAGATAATGACACCATTATTATTGTGCCGGTATCGTTTTAACTATTTTAACTATCCTAAACCCCTTCTTTAACCTTTTCAATCTTTTGACTTGTGCATTGTGAATATCTATAGTTATTTTATTTATTAATATTCAAACCTTATACACTTAGACTGTTTAATAATTGGAGATGCCAATGTCTATTGTCATCCTATTTGAAGAACCATCGCTCTCCTATTTGTATTTTATGAATTTGACCAGTGTCTTAATCCTCTCTCTTATACAAGGTAAATTACTCCTTAAGTTCTATATACTTTTTTAATCATAATGGATATACGATATGTTCGCTCTAATGTATATGATTGTCTTGACCTCGATGATGACGAATACATATTTGTTTCTTGGATGTGAATGTCAATGAAACAGACGTCAATTTGTTAACGTTTCGGCCCAGGTGGGGGCGCTCCTCAGAACGAATTTTTTTTAATATGATAATCTGTCACAGAACAAGCCAAGGTTATATACAGACAGCGAGAAGGAAGAACAAAACATATATAGAAAAAAGTAAAATAAATAAATAATTGATCAATAGATAAATGATAATTAAATTAAAAATAAAGATCAAATAATATAAAATCTACGATTCAACGAATGGTTTAAATAGAAAACACATCGCCAAGTGAATGCGATTTAATTTAACAGAAAACGGTATTATAATCACCTGGTGCAAGAATTTTTTGGATAAAATAGCATGATGTGGAACATGCCGATGAAACAGTTTTATAGAATAAAATTTCAAAACTTCCTGCAAAAACTGTGACAAGATATACATTGGGCAAACAAGTAGGCAATTACATACTAGAATTAAGGAGCACAAACGCAACATTCACAGCCTGTATGAAAATTACACTGCTTTAACCAGACATTCCATTGAACTAGACCATGACTTTAATTATGAACGGGCTAGCGTCTTAGCTGTGGAACCGTTGTACTACAAACGCCTTCTTCTTGAGATGTGTATCATTGTTGCACATCCTCTTTCAGTTAGTTTACGTCAAGATATTGAACACCTCAGTAATACGTCGGTAATACACCATTCTTAGTTCCCCTAAGATACCTATTGTGCATATCTCTACTCTATCATCAAAATTGTCCTGTTTTCGCTTCTATGTTCCTAGGTCATATCTATGTCTCTTACTTGCCGGTAAGCCTTCTTCTAGTTCGACCGTTGTTGTGTCAATGGCTCTAACGGTCATCTAAATTCAATGTCGTGCCTTCCTTGACATTAATTTTGCTCCATGATGTGTACTTGGGAGTTCCGTATTGCACTATATAGTGTAATAGTGTATTTTAAAATTTTATTCTATAAAACTGTTTTATCGGCATGTTCCACATCATGCTTTTTTATCCAAAAAATTCTTGCACCAGGTGATTATAATACCGTTTTCTGTTAAATTAAATCGCATTCACTTGGTGATGTGTTTTCTATGTAAACCATTCGTTAAATTGTATATTTTATATTATTTTATCTTTATTTTTATTTATTTATCATTTATCTATTTATCAATTATTTATTTATTTTACTTTTGTCTATATATGTTTTGTTCTTCCTTCTCGCTCTCTGTATATAACCTTGGCTTGTTCTGTGACAGATTATCATACTAAAAAAAATTCGTTCTGAGGAGGCCCCCCATCCGTGCCGAAACGTTAACAAATTGACGTCTGTTTCATTGACCTTCACATCCAAAAAACAAATATTTATTCGTTCGCTCTAATGTACAATAGATAATATCTTTTAATAGTATTATTTCCATAGAAGTTTATGTTTTATTGAGAAAATTTATGTTCTTGACAGTTAAATAAAAATTGATCGTTCTGAGAAGGGCCCCTATCCGGGCCGAAACGTTAACGAAAATATACGTAATACATTCAATGACCGTTCACCAAGATTTACCAATATATTATCTACGAGGTCGAGAATTTTAATCCTTCTTAATTGTATTTGGCTCAGAGTTGATTTCACGAACCACGTGATATATGATTATTTTGCTGATGAAAATCAAATTCATTTGATATTGGTTTATGAAAGCTGGGAACTTTTGACTTTAAGAAACTACGGTTTTGCAGAGTCGGCCGACTGGCCATCCCTGGTTTGTTTTACAGTTTGTGTGATTTTAACAAATTTTAAAAGCTCAAATTAAATTTTGTAACATCATATAAAATTATACGAAATTATTTGCGCATAATTTTAATGAAGTTTATAGAATTTTTTCACTTTGCACAGAAACATTCTTCATCAGTTATCAGCCTTATGTAACGGGTTTGAAGAGATTTGATTTGACGAGTGGTTATCGAATCACCTCTCCACCCACACAAGATGTTATTTGGGTAATTCTGGTGCGGTCTCATCGCTGTTCTCAATCCGGAAATGATGGAAGGACTCATGAGATGGAGAAAGTGTACCTTGTGGTTGTATAAAGGCTTAATTAGAACTGAGAAATGTGCATTTGCGTAACTAGGTCATTTGGATTAGAAATAGGTGAAATGATTATTTGCACCAGCACTAAGGTAGAACTTGGAAGTTGAAACTGGAGTTAATCATACGAACGTTGGAGTAAGAATGGAACCGAAGTAAAAGCAGGAGTAGACGAAAGGTGCGCAAATCCAGAATGGTGGAGAATAGAATTAGCAGAGTCGGCAAAAAGCAAATGGCGTGAGCCAGAATTGAACTAAAAGGACAGGAATGAGACGATAAGGTTACTGTAAGGGTCGTGGAAGAGTGATCAGCTGAGAGAGATGTGTGCCGATACGCCGGAGGTAACACTCACAATCCGAATGTACAACAAACCAGGGTTGTAAATAATGTATTACATTTTTTAATGCATTGTCATATCCATTAATAATTAAATTCAAGTTTTCAATGGAAATGTTTTCCATTGAAAAAATAAATTGAATAAGTTAATGTATTATTTTTCCACTCGAAATTTCACAACCTTGTAACAAACGTATAATAGACGTACTCAGGTAGGCAGAAGGCTACGTCGATATAATCTTGCACATAAATTCCAAAATTCGTTAATCGGTCGAAGAGGGATAAATCATCCAGTACCTACAAAGCTATAAATTGATGAATGCTAATATAACTTATTGTCTGAATGTCTACTAACACATGTAGAATGACATGTGAAATGATATATTATAATATACAGGGTGTCCCTAAATTGCCTTCCACGGACTAGCCAGCATAATACCTCGTTAAAATCCAACCGAGAATTTCTTTTCCGGAAGCTCGTCCGACGCATAGTTTTTGAATTATAAGCGATGGCGCTAGGCCAATCAGAGTGCACCATTTCATTTAGATTTGCCGCCACGGAAATTGCTGTTTTTTTCGTCTGGGTGAATTATTATTATTCGTTCACGAATTGAATATCGGCACCTCCCCTCTCTCGCTGCTGTATCCCTTATTCTTGAGAATGCGCTTCTGTTTACACACACAAGTGTGCGCCCATGGATGTGCGGCCGGCAGCGTGTGCCGCGGCAACAATACCGAGGTCAGTGCCCGAAAAGGGGTACAGCAGCGAGAGAGGGGAGGTGCCGATATTTAATTCGTAAACAAATAATAATAATTCACCTAGACGAACAAAACAGCAATTTCCGTGGCGGCAAATCTAGATGAAATGATGCACTCTGATTGGCCTAGCACTATCGCTTATAATTCAAAAACTATGCGTCGGACGAGCTTCCGGAAAAGAAATTCTCGGTTGGATTTTAACGAGGTATCATGCTGGCTAGTCCATGGGAAGCAATTTAGGGACACCCTGTATATCACGACCAGTCTGGGCACTTTGTTTGTATGTGCATGCAGGCCGGTTAATTTAACTACAAGTCTAGGATAAGAAGACTAGAATGTCCTGTAATTTTGAGCACAAAGAACGATCAACTAAGCATCTATTAGCTCAGTTTTCAAACGCAGCGTTGTTTCGTGGTGTAGTGACTTCAAAAACGAGCAGTCCTCGATGTTTCTATTTATCAGTGAAACGAACCAAATGAAAATTGAGCAAGTCAAAACTTTGACTTTAAAACTTCATGCCATGTAAACCACAATGCCTTATCTGTTCTGACGTCATTATGTCAACCTTGTAAGTGTCACATCTAACGGCTGTTTTTAAAACAATTCTGTTTACACTATAGTTGCTGTCACAGTCGTCCACAACATCGTACTCGGAAGCGAAGGTATAATAGAGATTCTCCACCGGAGTGGCCTCAGCCTTGCACAAATTACTCTTTCATCAACTAGAATTCAGGTAATTACTTCTATTTTCATGCAGTCGACAATAAAGAATTTTTGCACTTGTTGGAACTTCGCATCATTGGTATTCTTTGGTATTTAAAATAAATATATTTCCGAATAATTTGTTGACAGAGTCTGCATTTTGTTCTTGAACTGTCTTACGATAATAGTCCTAGAGTCGTTACAATTATTAGACCATTTTGAATGTTGAAAATAACCGTTGAGTATCATCAATGGTACAGGGACTACCTTCTCAAGATTCTACGTTAGAATGCGAAAGTGTTCGTAGTGATAGCATATGGCCGCCAAATGCAACTGTTGAGTGTCAGCCCAGAATTATTTACTTCACCCAACTTCTGTGCTGAAAAAAGGCATAACTTAAATTTAGAATCATTGCTAAGCAAATTTCACAAAGCTTAATAAAGCATACCATGTGATTATTCTGTGATAATTCAAACGTGAATGATTACTGGGTTTAAGATATATTCTTGTATGACCGAGAATGACATTCTACGTGGCACTGCGACTTCAAGCGATAGAACGAGGGAAATACCCCTTTGCAATCGCGGCCTAGTGCTCCCGTAATTAGAAGAAGAGTTTGAAGTATAGTATCTCTGACGGTTATGTTCCACAATGGTGGCATACCGTCAAATTCAGCCCCAATTCCTACCTTACTGACAGTCGATGTGACCTGCGATGAGTAAGAAATGACCTGTATTCCCGGCCGATTTCACCGACAGGAAGTTTGATAACAAGAACTTCTGTGTTAGATTGGTGAACATTTTGGATTTTGCCGTTGGGTATCAGCCGTCTTACTGACAAAAGTGGTGACACGAGTGGCACCCCCTTCATTGATCAGTCGCTGTTTAACCAATTAGATCTGTCTGGTTTCCAGTGTCCACCGCAAAACAACGGTGTTACTGTTCAATCTTACTTACACTTGGTATTACCCGCGAGAGTGTTACTATAGGTTTTTACAAGTATCCCCCCCCCCCCCCCCAACCCTTTATCAATTAGTGTTGTTCTATCAATATTGATCGATTCTGCTTCGTTTTCAATATCTGCCGTGAAACGGCTACTTTCACGGGGTAGCAGTGAGGAAGTCACAACGTTTGAAAATAACAGTTTTCTTACATCAACTGAAATTAATTTTAAGGGGGTTAACTACCTCCCTAAAATATTATTTTTGACAATTCCCAAGCATAATAGGGTCTAATGTACAAATTGCAGGGAAACTTAAATTCGTGGGGTTTCTGACGTTGCTCTTTCTGTATTTGAAGTCCAAATTAAAACGTTCAAAATGGCGCATCCAGCATGGCCTACGTAAATAACGAAAAGTCGATCGATTTTCACCATAGGTAGGTGTTTAGGGAGATGGCAAAAAGATATGGATCATTGACGTAGGATCCGCGAACTAGTGATTGAGGACGAGTATAAATGAAATGAAATGATGTTGAGATGGAGACGGATTTTTATCGATTTTGATGCGGCGATACAGACCGTATCGCAAGAGAACGTTACACAGACTGATGGTTTACAGAGCGAGAGAACATATAGATTACACACATACATGATTTTGAGACAGTAGAGAATACATGATACAGCTGATAGGTTTTGAATCGCGACACGGGCAAGCGGCGAGATCTGAAGCAGAGATGGCAAGTAAATTGCACGCGAGTGTGCGTCCATTCGTGAGGACGATTTTGAGTGTCGCGAGACACACATTTAACTAATTCGATACTTTGCCGAAACAGTAGGTGGAAGCTGTTTTCGAGATCGCTGATCATGGATCTTCTCGCTAAAATAGATATGATATTTTTTCATATCATTTTATAGATGGCCGGGACCGTCTTACGTAGCTTTTAACAAGTAGTGTAATACACTTGTAAACATGTCACATAGATACAAGGTCTATAATTGTGCATCTTGAGACGAATTTTATAATATATGCTAATACAAGACACACGAAAACAAAATAAATTCGAACTTACAGGTGATGAGAGAAATTAAAGACAATGTAGGCAGGGCGGCAAGGTGGTTTAGTGGAGTATGGCTCCGGCAAAGCATCTCTAGACACCAGGTTTGATTCCTGGCTCCGTCGTTCATTTTTCAAATCACGAAAAATTTTCGAATTTACATTCTCCAGCATTTTTCTTCTCGCTGAAATAGATATGATGTTTTTTCATATCATTTCATACACGGCTGGGACCGTCTTACGTGGCTTTTAACAAGTCGTGTAAAATATACTTGTAAACATGTCACATACATATAAGGTCTATAATTGTGCTTCTTAAGACGAATTTCATAATATATGGTAATATGTACATGTTACATGTTTTGCATATTAATATGGGTAGGTGATAACTTGCTCATACTGTAGTAAATGAGCTGGACGTTGAAAATAGGTATCATTGTCTTTCGTTAGTTCACCATTAGGTTGACAAATTGCAGTTATTAATGTGATAAACGTATTGACCTTGCTGCTGGTAGAATTTTGTGGTCGAGGCAACGAAATCATAAGACTTAACGGAATTGCATCTCAAAGAATTACTACACACAATCATTACCAATTCTCTGAACGATTCATTTTCCTTGATGTGCATGGAACGACATTAGAACTAGAGAACTCTGTAGCAGCAAATGAAGCAGTAAATACCGATAATGATTGGCTTACGGAAGCTATAGCATGCATCTCGGAACCAAAAAGCTGTAGTGCTGTAGCTTCCTCGTGTGCTCGAAGAGGAAGAACACTTTATATTCACAAAAAGCTGTATACCCGTTAAAAACGGCAGTTCATACCCAAAGATGAATTTGTAGATTTCGAGTATAAACAAAGAACTGTCGATTATTGGCAAAGCGGAAAAAGAAAACATTGAACTCTTGCAGTAGTTCAAAACAGGCTCAAGTGACACGAGTCTAAACGGCAGTTACGAAGAAGGGCGGCACAAGTGAGAGATGGTGAAGCACGTAAGGATGACTTGATTTGAATTGCAAAATATACGTTTGATATGTTCGTGGCAGCAATAGAATCAAGACTAACAGTTCATGATGTAGATCTCTGACGTTGGGCATTGCAAGTACGGATCCATAGAAGACTTGCCATCATTTCTAGCCGGATACACGTGGTTATGGAGATTTAAAAAAGCGCACTGAATCGTTTTCCGTAAAATCACAAAGCACATAACAAGGACGAGCATCGCCGAAAAGCATAACTTGAATGAGCGGTGCAAAAGTTTCGTCAATTAAATGAAGCCACTCATCGAACAATATGAACCACAAAATGTAGTCAACTGCGATCAAAGTGGCTTCAATTTGGAGATATATTCCGGGCAAACATTAGCTCTCATCGGCCAAAAAAGAATTGAAAATCTGGTACAATCAGTATCTTCGAAAATTCACAGTTACACTGTACAGCCCAGTAAATCTGCTAATGAAACGTTGATACCTTCTCTTCCTGTAGAATTGAAGAAAACGCGTGGAGTATTAGAACCCAGCGTGAGAGAAACTATGTTCAGACTACCTGATATTTGCATCATGGCTTTCAAGTCTTGAAAAACTTACTAAAGATCGTATGGAAACTTAGCTTCAGGAAATTTATCTTCCCAATACAGCTAATGTAAGTGACTTGTTATTTGATTCATGGAGTTGACAATGCGAGCGCGTTCAGGAAGCAGTACCGGATTATCGAGACTTGAAGCTGATGATCACTCCAAAAGGGACTACAGGGCACATTCAAACGTTAGACGTACATGGCTTTCGTGCGTAGACAAATATCGTAAGACGTTTTTCCGACATGTTGATTCTTCTTGACTGTCGTATCAATCTTCACCCACGAGAGAATATTCTCAAGCTCCAATTCCTGGCGCATAACTAATTTTTGACGCCGCGATTTTTAAACCTATTCAAATTTTCATGGCACGAAAATGGATACGTAGATACTAGATTGTACCGTTTTCAAAGTCTAACAGAATTTTGTTACGAAACAGATTCGACATTACAGTGTCATATATATAGCGAGGTTGCAATAATCACGTGCGCTTGGTGTAGAAAGCCTTGATTGCCATGATTTACATTATTTTAGCCAATTAGAACAGCCCAACCGTTCATTTTTGATGATATGAAAGAATCATATCCATATTTGAGCGAAAAAAATTTGCTAGAAGAGTACAATTTTGAAAATTTTCAGGTGAGTTGAAAAATTAACGATGGAGCCGGGAATCGAACCTGGTATCTAGAGATAGTCTACCGGAGACTTAATCCATTGTTCCTGGCTCCGTCGTTAATTTTTCAACTCACCTGAAAATTTTCGAAATCGTACTCTTTCTAGCAAATTTTTCTCGGTCAAATATGGATATGATTCTTTCATATCATCAAAAATGAACGGCTGGGCCGTTCTAGATGGCTAAAATAATGTAAATCACATTAATAGCCACATATAGATCTCTCATGTGTGCAAATGTCAACAAAAACAATTTCGAATACAGGTCATGAGAGAAATTAATGACACTGTAGTCAGGGCGGCTAGGTGGTCTAGTGGAGTAAGTCTCCGGTAAAGCATCTCTAGATATCAGATTCGATTCCTGGCTCCGTCGTTAATTTTTGAACTCACCTGAAAATTTTTAAAATTGTACTCTTTGTTACAAGTAGTGCAAGTGAAGACATTCTGAATTATTGTACTCCTCCCAACATTTCATCCCGCCACTGAACTAGAAATGGACGGGTTCTGAAGTACTACAAAAACAGATATGGGTACCAATTTTCGTAGAGATGGCGGATCTTGTGAGGATTTTCTACAACCGGTTTGAATTCGTCGCTTCGAATTTCGAAGTTTTGTGGTCAGATCCATGATTAGCGACCTGGAAAACAGCTTCCACCTACTTTTGATGAACATCAATCGATTTTTTGTTTTAATGTCGGCCATGTTGAATCCGCCATTTTCAACTGCTGGATTCGAATTTCAGATTCTTAAAGAGAAACGTCAGAAACTCCTAGGAATCAAGTTACCTTGCATTATATATTTGAGGGTATTCATCATAATAAGTATGTTACAGCTACTGATCCAGGTGGAACACTGTTACTTCAAGCAATTCACATAGTGTTTTATAATGTGATAAAGGGCATAGCCGGGTAAGCATGCCAAAAGTGCCCCCGCTCGAAATGGATCCCTGAAGTGGTCTTCTGTTTTCTATTTATAAATGATTGACCCGTACCAAATTTTAACCTTCTAACTCCATTTTGCTCACAGTTATCGTAAAAAAGAACGCGATTTTCAGTCTCTTCGCGTTAAATTCGCCATTTCGACTCCAAAAATTATGAAAATAATCACAAAATGAGCAGACATCTGTACACATATCAAGGATTTTTTTTCAGATTTTTCGGTGGCAAACTCGAGTGTCTAAAAATTATTGAACATTTAAATTGCTGATTTCCGGTGGATTGTAGCAAGTGACCACCTTTTTTTCGACAGCTTGAATGTATAGTTTTGCGTAAATTTCTGTGATTTTTTCAGATTTTTCCTGAAGCTGCGTCATTATTAAAAAAATTAAAAACTGATATTTTTCATTTTTTTACGGGTACGACCTCAAGACGACTTCTTCCACATACAGAAATAACATTGGAAACTGTGATGTGTAATCAGTTTGAAGAACATTTCCAATTTAACGTTAGTTTTGAAGTCGTTGACCATATTGTTTTGAAATATAATATAATCTTTACAAGTAAAACTTGCGTATCGATTGTCACTAGCAGCTACTTCCGATCGTAAGTAGCCGCCGTTTTACATCGATGACTAGATAGTATTTCTAATCTTCGGTTTGTTATTTCCCAAATAAATACCGAGGCCTCATGATGCAGTGTCATGTAAGGTCGCATTTTCACGTAATGGTGGATCCGTCCGGAATACACATATTATAACATTCTGTTTACGACGTCTGCAGGCGTAATACATAGATATACATACGAAAGAAGAGGTTATACACTGCGCGGTTATTAATCATGAGTGCTGACGAATGCCGTCTTTATCATTTTTACGCTTATACTTGTTGTATACGTAAATCTATTTGCATCTCCCTGGCTCCCATGAATCCAAATTCTGGAACGGAGTGCCGGAGGTTCCACTTTTATTTCATGAAATAATTAATGGTAGTTACAAAATTCAATCTTACATGAAAGCTAATTGGATAAATCGTATGTAATGATACAAAAGGTTTATTTAAACAGATAAATAAAGTCGAATAGCACAAATCTGAATCTGCTCCGTTCCGTCATTTCATGCGGATTTGGTACATGGGATGGCAGGGTTTTTAAAGAGCCGGAACGGATTTCGGAAATCCACTAGATTTTATCTGCGTTCCGTTCTGCCATTGTGGATTCCAGCGATCCGACCTTACATGAGACTGCATCATGAGGCTTCGGTATTTATTTGGGAAATAACACACCGAAGATTGGAAATCTTGTCTAGTCATCAATGTAAAACGGCGGTAGAACTTGCGATCGGATGTACAGTAGCGCTTAGAAGTATTTCGACGAAGATAGTAATTGGATTGATTGGATACAAATATAAAATACAAGAATCACTGATATTTTTTATAGAAAGAAATTCGATGTTCGACATAATTGTAGAAATTTAACTCTCTTCGTTAAAAAATCATGTTACAATAAAGAAAAACAAGAAGAATTACGGATCAAAATAATAACGAGTTTCATATTGTCAAAATACTTTTGAGCGCTACTGTGGCTGCTAATGACAATCGATACATAAGTTTAACTTGTGAAGAATATATTATATTTCGGAACAATATGGTCAACGACTTCAAAACTAACGTTAAACCGGAAACTTTCTACCAAACTGATTATACATCATAGTTTCCAGTGTTATTTCTGTATGTGGAAAAAATCATCTTGAGGTCAATCCGATAAAAGAATAAAAAATATTGGTTTATAATTTTTTTAACAATGACGCACCCTCGGGAAAAATCTGAAAAAATGACAGAAAATTACACAAAACCAGACGTTCAAGCTGTTCAAAAGAGAAGCTAGTCACTTGCTAGAATCTACCGGAAATGAGTCATCTAAATATTGAAGAATTTTTAGACGCTCGAGTTTGCTACCGAAAAATCTGAAAAAAATCCTTGACATGTGTACAGATAGCTAGATTCGTGATTGTTTTCGTAACTTTCGGAGTTAAAATGGCATATTCAACGCGAAGAGACTGAAAATCGTTTTTTTTTTTTTGCGATAACTTCAAGGAAAATGGACCTAGAAGGCTAAAATTTGGTACGGGCAAATCATTCATTAATAGAAAACAGAAGATTCCTTGCAGAATTCATTCCGCGTGAGGGCACTTTTGGCATGCTTACCCGGCTATGCCCTTTATTGAAACCTTTACGATAGCGATCATGATTCATAAGACTGTCGTAATCACTGACTAGAAAGCCGCATTTCAAACTCCAACAGACTGATTGTAAGCACATATCTTGAAGTTGTGCGAATACCATATCAGTATTCACGTGATCATTGAATGTATATTTCAAATTATTGGTATCTTGTTTGAAGATGATTATGAAATTTTCATTGCCACGTATCAAATGTTTTCAAAATCGCGTATATGCGTGACAAAAATCGAAACAATTAACGAATTTATGACGCTCCATTGATAAATATTGAAAAACAGCATCCTGCTTATCACATGCAGTGTCATTGAGAATAAACATTGCGTTCACCTTGGTTCGATCAACCGCAATTTACAGCACAATTATTTGAGTACGTGGAATAGGACACACTTCGAACACTATTTAAGACTTCACGTAACATTCATACTTCGGCTGTGCTGGGGACTTTGAATTTTTAAAAAATTGAACTTTGATCTTGAATAACTTTTGAACGAGTGGACTAATCAAAAAATGTTTTCAGGCCTTTTTTGTAGAACGTTCAACTCTCTACATACATCAGAATAGCGCGTTTTTAGTCGTTTAAACGGTACAAAGATCAGAAGAAGCGAAAATAATTTTTCCCATGTTATTCTTATGGGAATTAAAAAAATGCGTTGAGGACTATCTTAGTGCGTGGAGGCCTCGAAACGCAGCCATGGTAAAAACCATGGCGCCTCTTTGTTGATATTGTTATGTCCGGCGTTCGCTACACGTCTCCCTCATCTCGTCACTCTCTCACGATCCTTACAGTAACCTTATCATCTCATTCCTGTCCTCCTATTTGCATTCTGGCTCACATCACTCGCTTATTGCCGACTCTACTAATTCTATTCCCGGCCATTTTGCGCACCTTACGTCTACTCCTCTTTATCTCAGATTCATTCCTATTCCAACGTTCGACACGATCAATTTTATTTCAACACTCAACAACCTAACGTATAACTTTTCTCACCGATATTGTGGACTCCACATTCCGTTTAACCTATTCCACAAATTCTACAAACAAATATATAGTTGATGTCCCAAACATCCAAACGGTTATTCAACCCTTATCCTAACTTCTGGTTGTCCCCGGACGTAAAAGCGAAGTCAAACCAGTTTAATCCTTACCGCTTAGGAACAAACGGCGTCCACGGACGTAATATCGGTGGCCAGCGGTGGTCTTCGCTTTTCGGACAACAGGCCAACAAGCACTCAAGATATTCGAAAACGACATCAGCAACAGCAACAGCACGAAATCTCCCGGAGTGACTACGTGAACACCAAACTGGTGGACAAAAAACAAAGAAAGTTATCACGTCATCATCGCAGCTCAATGCATATTCAACATACTGTCGCTAGACAACCACGATAAAATACGAATCAATTGAGCACCAAGTACAAGAC
The DNA here is from genome assembly GCF_021901455.1 of Neodiprion lecontei. Taxonomy (NCBI): domain Eukaryota; kingdom Metazoa; phylum Arthropoda; class Insecta; order Hymenoptera; family Diprionidae; genus Neodiprion; species Neodiprion lecontei. Next base: position 15,709,841 of record NC_060262.1, on the reverse strand, counting down.
CCATTTGGGCACCCATCTTCCACGAACTCGATCACGATGTCCATCTCTGCTTCAGCAACGATTCAACACAGGATACCTGAGATATCACTACGCACAAACCACAGGACAGCTATGACAGCAATCTACAAGCCTCACAACCAGTTGACTATGCATCTTCTTGTGATTTCGTTTTGTATGTACAGTAGACCTGTCCTTAATAAGGATGAAATCGAATTTTAATGGTCTTATCCCCCAAATTGGTTCGAAATAATTTCAAAAAAATGTCAGATTAAAAAAAAATTTTTCCTTGATATTTACCCACCCCTAGAAAGCCTTACTTTTTCCCGTAAGAAAAGCATTGGTTTTTGAGGTTTTTAATCAAAAATTCGTACTGGGTCCAAAAAACATCGTAAACATTTTTCTAAAAAAGCAAAATAAATGTAAATTTGTCCCCTTTCGAACGCCGCTCGGAAAATGTAGCTATCTTTAGTTTTGACTCCGCTATCTAACTTTTAATACGGCAAGAAATTTCGACTAGTGCATACAAACTTTTGAGCGGTCAAGGAACTCTATGAGATTGGTCTATACTAATATTATAAAGAGGAAAGATTCGATTTTTTGTTTGTTTGTTTGTTTGTTTGAAGTGAATAGGCTCCGAAACTACTGGACCGATTTAAAAAATTGTGTATTTTCTTTCATTATATTATTATATGCCCGTGCGAAGCCGGGATGGGCTGCTAGTCTTAAATAAAAAGGAAATTCTTCGCTGGAAATAACAAATAGCAATTCAAAAATTTTGATTACCTCAACTTCCTTCCTAGTGTTACGGAAACCGCTGGGAAAACGTTTTAAAAATGTCGAAAAACGTCATTTGGAGAGCTAAATATCGAAAGTTTTAAATCGGAATGGTCGTAAAAAACAAAGAATTCAAACTCATGGCATAATTAATTTGGCTGGAAGGGTGGGGGTTAAATTTGTTCACGTAACTAATCAGTTTGTACAAGGAACTTTTTATTTTTTACGACCACTACGATTGAATTCTTTCGATATTTAGCTCTCTAAATGACGTTTTTCGACATTTTTAAAATGTTTTATCAGCGGTTTTCCAAACACTGGGAAAGAAGATGAGGTGATCGAAATTTTTGAATTTCTATTTGTTATTTCCAGCGAAGAATTTCCTTTTTATTTAAGACCAATCCCATTGAGTTCCTTGACCGCTTAAAAGTTTGGATTCACTAGTCGAAATTTCTTGCCGCATTAAAAGTTAGATAGCGGAGTCAAAAATAAAGATGACTTCATTTTTCGAGCGGCATTCGAAAGGAGACAAATTCATCTTTATTTTGCTTTTTAGAAAAATGTTCACGATGTTTTTTGGGCCCGGTACCAATTTTTGATTCAAAACCTCGAAAAACCAATGCTTTTCTTATGGGCAAAAGTAAGGCTTTCTATGTCACGAACATCGCATATACACATATAACTATATCATTATGTATTCATATTTACTTTTAATTTTGACGAGGAAGCATAAACCATTGTTAAATTCACTATTAAATTCAAAATAACTATCTTATAATACTGTTCGTGGCACGACCAAAGCAGAGCGGCGCAGCTGACCGCTGCAACGTCAGCGTTCCCGCGCCCGCCAGATCCCAGGTGTAATCAACACCGGGATGAGGCGAGCGCGAGATCACGCGCTTCGAGGATGAGCATCGCGAGGCGAGCTTTTGTTTCAAATTGCAAATTCAGCAAAAACGTCGCTCGCTGTCCGAGGCTCCAAGGGGTGTCGGACGAGCGAGCGAAGTCAGTCCCGTTAGAGACAGCCTAAAAACCATATCTACGGAACCCGGCTCCTTCAAAGCTGTCGTGTGTAGAGTCATCAGTCTTAGAGTCACCGACGATTAGAGGGAACCCTCTAATTCTACACGTGGTCACCGAAAGCCTCTCGTGTCGCGACATTAGTCTTTGAAGTTAGTTAATAAGTGTTGAACCTCGAGCCATGAACTCTTCAGAGCCGTGTAGTGATAAGTGTAGTGGTAATCGTGTGAGAGAGCGAGTATTTGGATTTGTAATCACCGAAGAGTGAGTAATGAAGAATGAAAACATTAGTTTAAGAACATTTTTGTAAGCTTCCTCGTCACCTATTTTCTCTTGCTATTTTCTTGCTATCAATTTCATTACAAATTTGGTTCCATCATAAACATTTCTAAAAAAATAAATATTAAATCCTCGAACCCTATTCCCAACGATCGCCCTATAGAGGACGATCACCACGTATCCACGAAAAAAATAAATATAAATCTCTACGGTTATCTTAGAGGGTGAAGTCAGTCGCGTGCGAGACTGTTCCGCACGTGACATTTAGGGGTGGGTAAATATCGAGAAAATTTTGTTAAAAAAACTGACATTTTTTTTTCAATTATTTCGAACCAATTTGGGGGGTGGGACCATTAAAATTCGATTTTACCGTTATGAAGGACAGGTCTAATGTACAGTAATGTTCGTCGATGCATGCACCGTGGCTAACTTTATTTTTTCGACTTTTGTTTCCTTTCTACTCGTATCTTATGTGCCCATGGCCAGCGAAGCTGTCGACAGGAGAAGCTGAGAAACCACGACGATAGCCTCTCGCCGCTGTCATCCATATAACCTCTAAGATCACGAATAACTTCTTTCACAAAGTGCGTGACCCGTCAATTTAAGACTTGATGGATGTTAAATATTTCTTCAGGTTAGCATATCACGGAGGTCCTAATGCCCAGAACTTTTCATTCGTGATAAATATAATGCCGGGAAAAAGACGCCGCTCCTGTGCAGTGATTTTAACTGTTTTTCGATTCACTGCAACGAAACGGTAATATTATAAGCGTATTACGTATAAAATTATAAAAACGACACTTTGTGAAAAAGGGTAATATGGAAATTTATTTCGATTCTCATCGTCAACAAATTCATATCAGTTTGTCTCAGTTTACTATTCATGTTCTCGTTATCCATCCATCTGGCATTTGTGTCGATTGGGTTTATTAAGACCCCTCGACGATATCTAACGCTAACAAATCGCATCTATCCAATTTATTATACAGAAGTTAATACGCAATTTTAATTTAGTCAATCGCATCACACCAGTGTGGTGGGCTAACATGAAACAAATCATTCCAGATCAGATCATTCCAGCAATGTAACATTGGATGTTCGATTCTCGATATACGCTTCCGAAGCCTAAATTCATCTTCGCGGACGCTTGCCAGTTCAAGTCCACTTTTACGATGAGAAATAACCCCATGTCTCGATTGTCAAGATTTGCGTTTGAAACTATGAAGTAATTTCCGAGACCCCTTGCCAGTGCAAGTCTAGTTCGACGATCAGAACTGTATGTCGATTCTCAAGAGCTTCACCCCAAGCGTAGAATAAACCTTGCTGCGTGTAATGGAATTTTCTGAGTTTGGTTGCACAAACTTGACATCCATTACTATATTGCTGAAATGAGCGTTTGTTTCATGTTAGCTGACTACACTGGTGTAAAACCATTGACTGATTTAAAATTGCGTATTAACTTCTGTATAATAAATTGTATGAATGCGATTTGTCAGCGTTACATATCGTGCGAACTCACTTGTAAGACCGAACGAAAACCCAATATTAGAGAAAGTAATCTTGTTCAGAATGACTGGAGATGCACAGACAGTATTATATGGCAGAGTTCACCACGGTAGATGATATCAAAATTCTCGAACGAGCTTTCCAAACTCCCAACGATGTAAGCGACATGTATATTATACTTACGTGAGGCAGCATGAAGCAAGGCTTTGACAAGAGTGTTCTAATTTTTGGCGAGGAAGTGGATCGATTAATAAAAACGAACTTATCAACCACGATTGTAGCCAGTTATCCCCGCAACAAAGTCGATGGTTGGTTAGACCACATTAATTAACAAAGCCTATTAACCTTCACCAGAGGTCTTCACGATGAGCTAGAATTGAGAGTAGTCAGTCATAAACCAACCACACTCAGAGGCGCGATAGAAATTGCTTTCGGTGAAGGGCGTAAATTGATGACGCGACGACCTGCAAGTGCTAGTCAGCCCTGTTCAGCCAATCTTCCTCTCTTGTGGACGTCAGCAGCCTTTTCTCTTCCATCTACATCTCCACTACTGACATCGGCTCTACCCTCAAGGTTACCACCACCCACTCTTGTCCTGCCATCTCCGTTTTGCAATCCACTGCAATCCAATTACTTCACTCACCCCCGTCACACGCACTGGCTTCATACGCCCGAGTAACAACCGAAAACCGAAGTAGTGACCAGCCTCACATAGTCTGCAATTTTTATAGCAATTTAAGTCACTCGGTCGCGAAATGCCGCCACATTCCCAAAGAATTCTGCACAAAAGGTGAACCAACCGGTCATTCTCACAGAGATTGCCGATTTACCGTGTAACGTGGCGTTTCAGAGTCGCCCGTCACAAGGGCACACAACCGTTATTATTTTTAGTTTACGCGTCCTCAGCAGGGTACTCCAACCGAACTCGATACAAAATAGGCAATAACTACTTTTAACTAATTCTTTTTTGTAAATTCTTTATTTCGCGCTTCGGCGCAAGCTAATAAGGTACTTGAACGACAACGATCCCGATCAACAAGGGACCACTAGCTACCGTTTGCAGCTCTCGATGACTTCGCCTACCGACGGTCTCATCAGACTACACTGGCTACCCTGGTGCACCTTTATATACACCTGGGGTAGCATCCACCCGAACCTTCCGTATCGCCTCGACTGCCGGTGAACAGGGAGATAAAAATCCTCCCGGCGGCCGAGGGCACCGTTTCTCGAAGAGGAACCAGCCGCCAGCTCTATCGGATGCCGTAAGGATGGCGTGAAGGGCAGACCGTAGCCTGCCATCCTCCGACTTACTGGCCTGGTGCCGGACCGACCCCAAACCACTACGTCCAGGTTGATGAAGCCATCGTTCTGAGGATCGACGCTGCCTTCCTATCGGCAAGGACTAATTGTGTGGGTCGTAGTCCACGGTTTGGCCAACCGTCTGACTGCACGACCTCAGGTACAGGCAGCTAGCTACTGCCTGTACAAAAGCCGGTGGAGGTGAACAATGAGGCGTCACTCTCCACCCGGTAACTTTGACCGAGAGGCACCCTGTGTATGCCTCTGTCAAAGAAGTCCCCGATGATAGGCAGCCTGGACTGTAACCGAAGCAGCTACAAAATCGTACGAGTTGGTGTCAACAACGAAATCGCGAGCAGCACATTACGCCACATCTAGCGGTAATTTTGGAAAACGGATGACCACGCAGTAACCAATATTCGCCACAGGGGGATGGCCTATTTGCGGTGGGGGTCAACCCACCAATCAAAGAAGAAGAATCACCTCACGACAACCGCGAGATCGGCGAGCTGAACTACGACCTGCTATTCTACGCTTGACCTGCTGAGAGACAGCTTTGTTTTCCGCATCCTTCCGATTATTCTCCCGATTTAAGCTACCGATACCTTTCCTTCTACCGCTATCGTTCTATCGTTTATTCTACCGAAAACTTTGTCCTATAAACTCTTTTCATTCTTTTTCCCTTCCTTCTCAGTTTTGCTAGTATGACGTATAATTTATATTAGAGTCAGTTTGTGTGCCTGAAGTCAACCGCCAAGGTGAGGCTTCTGCCTTTGAATAGTATCGTTACGAAGTTGCTCATAATTTCTATTCTTTCTTATGGTATTTATCGACTTTGTGTGAATCATGGTCCACGGCTTAAAGTTGCAGTAAGCCGCCGTGTGGCTGCATGATTTCGGTCATTAATATTATATTTACTGTTTCTTGGTTGCATCTTGTGATGCCAGTTTTGTGTGAATCATGGTCCACGGCCTAAAGTTGCAGTAAGCCGCCGTGTGACTGCATGATTTCAGTAATTTATTATCTTCGTATCTGAGCGACCTCGTAACTGCCGAATAATTATTTCTCTTGTATTTATGATTTTTCTGATCATTTGCGAATCTCTACTAGCCTGCTTCTGCACTTTCTATCGTATTTTGAGCCCTATTAGCTTTATATTTCATTTCATACTCTTTTGTAATAGTAGTGTGCTTTATATTTTATTTCTGTTATTGCTTATTATATTTTTATTTATTTTTGTGCCTATTGTATCATATATCGAGTTCCTTGGGGTACAAGCGAGCGTAGAATCAGCCCCTAGATATTACCGCACTCTTTCTTTATTGCTATTGGCAATTTTATACTATTTTTGCCTGTTATTTATTTCTCTGTATTTTGTTAAATTAAGTTCTGTGAATTATTCTTTTGTATTGCGGTGTATTTTAGTGTATTTCTCTATTTTGTGAACTCTCCGAAATTCTCACTCTCTCATAATTTTGTATTTCGTATTCTCTCAAGAGTTATGTTTAGGAATTCATTATTTAATTCCTCAAGTACGTAATAATTATAAATTATCGAATCTACCGTTCATGAATAATTCTACCAAAGGCTATCTAGTCGATCGTTTGCCGACTTGGTAAATTGTTACTGAATGTCAATCTCTCATACTGGTTATAATTTATGGTAAATTTGTCGTATCATCTACCGAACTATCGTTACGTTGTTTTCTACCGATCGCAGTAAAGTTCTCTCGTTCTAATTGACAGAATAATAATTTTCGTAGCGTCATTTGCAACTTGAGTAAGATCACGTCGCCCAGTGACGTAGAGTTTTAAGTCAACTCTTGCATTATATCGCATCTTCCGACCTACGTCCATTTTTCTCTGTTAACTACCGTCTCTCGTTTTAAAGCTACCGTTTACTGCTATTCTACCGATATTTTTGTGAACAACGATTATTTATTTTATTAACTACCGCTGTCGATACCATCTTATTTGCCTGTCTCACTCATGTAACCTTCTCGACAATATATGATCGATTAACCAGTTCATTTTCCCTTTTGACTGGAGTTTATTCTTTATTTTGTTATTTTCTTTAATTCTGGAATTACTGTTAGCTGCCTTGAATTCCGCCACTCTACCGGGATGTACGCGATCGTACCTGTGCCTAGCCAGCCATACAACGGGTTCTCTATTTATCTCTTTTGTACGGTTTTGTGTTAATTTTATTGATTTGCATTATTGTTTGAAAATCGACGCTAACGCGTGTGGCGCCCAACGTAATTATTTTGTTATAGTTTGATATTGCGGATAAGTAGAGAATCGCGCCAAAGTGTCAACGGTAAGTCCTCATCTGAGGGTAACAGAATTTAGCGTCACAAATTCGCGCCCAACGTGGGGCCACAAAAGGCCAGCTACAGAAAAATTTCAGTTAATAATTCAATTTAAAACTTGAGAGAGAATAAGAGAGAGAGAGAGAGAGAGAGAAAGAGAGAAATTATTATTAACAAAAGAAACGTCTTCCCGCTTTTATTCAGTCAGTTACTAACATAAAGATTCAAGGAGATCTTGAAAAACAGTTGATATTGAGTGACCAATCGACCCAAAATATTTAAATATTTAGCGGACTGAACATCCCGGATTACAGATATTATTCCGACGACGGTATAATCCCTCGCGAGTCTTACTTCTAGCCGACGCATTGTTCGCGGAGAGCAGCGCGCGGCCCAAACCAATTTTTTTATCGCCCGCTATAGTTGTTGACAACTCACGAGTGAGACCGTATTTCTTGCTCGTGACCGCGTATTGACACTCAGGATCAGCCGTGTTCGTTACAAGCAGTATTTTAAATCGTTAATAATAATACATACCTTCGTTGCCGTCTGTAAAAGACGCGTGGATATATTTATTAACTGCAGCGGAAATACGTCACGAGCTAAGACAGCGTGCATTATCAGCAGAAGGAACTTTACCGACTTTACGAGATCGTTTAATCCGATTTTACCGAATTTCTCGCGGAGAAATGACTGATCCCGCTACTCCCGATAAAACGATGCTTGATGCCGAAGCCGGCACATCGTCTTTACAAATACCGACGGACGAAAGACAAAGCCCACAATCGACGCGTGAAATCAGAATAAGCACAGAAAATAATATGTCGTTAAATAATACTTCTCCCGGTAATATGCATGATTCATCGTCAAACCAAAACAGCGCTCCGGCTATCGATGTCAGAGGTTCTTTGGAACACCGAACGCAAAATATAGACACTGCGCGAGAATACCTTCCGATACCGCCTAGCTTTACACCGCGTCGCGAAACTCCCCCGTTCCATTATAACACGCCGCGACAACCTTTCGACTCATTCCCGACAGCTCAACCGCCGCGTTTTAAAAATAACACCCCAAATACGCTCGCCGCATACGAGGCTATGCGAAAATGGAATCTAAAATTTGCAGGAACGCGTAATGAAGATTCCGAAGCTTTCTTAACGCGAATAGAGGAGGGTAGAACCTTGTTTAATTTACGCGATAATGACATCCTTAACAGTCTCCCGTTTTTCCTCTCTGGAGTAGCTTTATACTGGTTCCGAAGCAAACGACCTCAATGGCACGGTTTCTCCGATTTCGAACGCGCTTGGCGTTATAGGTTCGGTGATCCGAATTTACAGTTTACATTGCGTGAAGAGATCCGTAACCGTACGCAAGGCGAAAACGAGCCAGTCGTCGATTACCTCACATATATGCGTGCGTATTTTAATCGATTAAATCCCAGATTCTCCCACGACGAGGAGATGGATTATGCCTATCGAAACCTGCTACCGCGTTTTCAAGTGTTGATAAAAAGGAGAGATCTCGAAGATCTTGATGATTTAGAGGATACCGCCCGACAATTGGAGACGAGTTTTGCGGCAAGTAATAGATATCACGCACCACCGACTCCCGAAAACTCACTGCTACCGGAACTAGCATATCGCGGAACACGCGCTAACTCCCGTCAATCGCGATTCGCGTTAGCCAACTTACATCTAGAGGACGAACCAAATGATAACGTTAATGCTGCGTATAAAACACCTATTCGAGAAAATCGATCAAACTCGAACGTCAATAGAAAACTCCCGGATCCTAGACCTGACACGCGTTATAACCAACGACCACCTAGGAATAATACCGGCAACCGGAATCACTACCGTCAGAATGAAAACCCGAATAACGTTAACTCGCCTGTAACTTCTACCGCTCCGTCTACCGACTCCAATCCATTTCTACCGTCTACCGAACAAATAACTGCACGCACACGCCCCAGATTTGCGTGTTACAATTGCCAGCAACCCGGACATCATCAGAGACAGTGCACCGCGCCGCGCACAAAATTTTGCTTCACGTGCGGATTGACAGGATACACCCGAGCCACATGTACCCGGTGTGCGGAAAACTACCACGGGAACCGCGCGCAAGGGCAACCTCGGAACCCAGACTCACAATAGAGTCCAAAACCTCGCTCGAACAAATTGTCAGACCTTGTTCTTTATCTACCGAAATTAATAATACTACCGAAATTAATAATACTACCGAAATTATTAATGCTACCGAAATTATTAATACTACCGAAATTAATAATACTACCGAAATTATTAATGCTACCGAAATTATTAATACTACCGAAATTATTAATACTACTACCGGTCCACCTACTGAACAAACTGACTTCTGCAGTCCAGTCTACCCGCTTCACGGGAAACCACTGTTATTTCTGATTCTCACAATATGCGATTTACATGTAACGGCTTTATTTGACTGCGGTTCATCACGAACCTTTGTAAATTTAAAAACTTCGGTATTGATCGAATCGAGAGGTTTCCTAATTCAAAAATCTCATAGCGGAGCAGTCGTAACGGCTGCCGGCCGAAAGGCTGACGTCACGGGTGAAGTAATCGTGCCGATAGAATTGGAAGGGACTACCCGCGATATTCACGTTCGCGTTATACCTTCCCTTAGCTTTGATTGTATAATAGGTCTAGATTTCATTCACACATTTGATATAATAGTAGATTTTACAAAACCTAACTGGTCATTCAAGTATAATTCTCCCGTAACTTATAAATTTCAAACGCACTCCCGATTTACTCCCGATACACAATGTAACGGAATTGTAGCTCTGAACGACGAGCAAACCGTCAAATTACGGAATTTACTAAAAACAGAGATAGCCCCAGAGTCCGATAAAATAGGTGCGACTAATTTGGCCACCCACCACATAGACGTAGGTGACCATCCCACGATTAGGCAACGAGCGTATCGAGTATCGCCGAAAATACAAGAAGCTATCGATGAGGAGGTTGATAAAATGCTCGCTAACGGAATTATCGAACCCTCGCATAGCGAATGGGCAAGTCCGATTTTAATGGTTAAAAAACCAAATGGCTCCTACCGTTTTTGTATTGACTTCCGGCAAGTAAATCAGGCATCCAAAAAGGACGCGTATCCGCTACCGCGAATGGACAGCATTCTGGACAAACTCCGATCTGCCCGATATATTTCAACTATCGACCTAAGTCAGGCATATTTTCAAATTCCTGAAGTTAAATATCTCGGCTTCCTAGTTAACGAATATGGATTACAAATAGATCCAGACAAAATAGCTCCCGTTGTAAATTATCCGGTTCCACATACGGTGAAACAACTACGTCGATTTTTAGGAATGGCTTCTTGGTACCGAAGGTTTATCCCAAATCTCGCCTCGATAACCGAACCACTGACGCGGCTCTTGCGAAAAACCCAATTATGGACTTGGGCTGAATCGCAATCTCTCGCTTTCGAAGAAATTAAAAATCGACTAACTACCGCTCCGACGCTATCGTGCCCCGATTTTAATAATCCTTTCGTCGTACAAACTGATGCTAGTAATTGCGGACTAGGCGCTGTCCTAACACAAGCCGACCAAGACGGAGAACACGTGATCGCATACGCGAGCAGAACCCTATCGGATGCCGAAAGGAAGTACTTCGCTACCGAGCTAGAATGCCTCGCCGTTATCTGGGCAATTGGAAAATTCCGCCTCTACATCGAAGGGTACCATTTCACGGTCGTGACCGACCATAACAGCCTCCAATGGCTTCACAAGCGAAAGAATCCTACCGGTCGATTAGCTAGATGGTCACTTGAATTACTTGGCTACGATTTCACTACCGTATACCGCCAGGGCGCCTTGAATCACGTGCCGGACGCACTCTCCCGAATCCCGAATCCTGATGTCGCTTGAAATTCATTTTCTACCGCCGATGAAGCTACCGCCACTATCGTACCAGATCAACTAACCCGGTACGACCGCCGGAAACGCGACGTCGAAAACACTCCCGGAAAGTTCCCGGATTGGAAAATAGAAACTGGTCACCTATACGTTCGACGCACAGACCCTTTAATCGGCACGTTAGTACAAGACTTAAACGCCTGGAAATTAGTCATACCCGAAGAGCAACGCGAAACCGTTTTACAAGAAGCTCACGATGACCCTCAGTCCGGTCATCCGGGAATAGAGAAAACCTACCGCCGTTTAGCTACCCGTTATTATTGGCCCGGAATGTACCATAATACTACCGATTCTACCGTTTCTACCGCCTCTATCGATTCTACCACCTCTACCGATTTTTCTTATCTACCGTATCTACCGCTCGTTAACATTTCCTACCGTTTTTTTTTCTATCGTCTATCTACCGTTTGCTAACTTCTCTACCGTTTTCAGCTACCGTCAACCTACCGTAAAGATCTAACTTCGTTTCCGCAACGCTAAGCTATCGGAAAACTTAACTCTACCTTCGCCGTTCGAGTCGTTGTCTAAATTTCACCTTATTTCTACCGTCTGATTTATCCTCAAATGCGTAATTTCATTTCTACCGTTTTAAGCTACCGTCAAAACTTTACTTCAGTTCCGAGCTGTCGTGAAAATTTAACGTCCTTCCTACTGATTTAAGCTACCGTGAAAAAACTCCGATTCTGACTTATTTCGTCGACGTTACCTGTCTCGTAATCACTCTAAACAACCCTATATATTAACTGATTTCTCGTAAAAACCGTCACCGACTGAGGTAAGGGCAAAAACTCCTGAACCAAAAGCAAAAACCAACAATCACCGCTCGAATGTACAAGCCAAAATTACCTGACTCGCCTTCTGTGTGATCTTTTACCATACTTTTCTCATTTTATTAACTAACGCACACTATCATACGTCAGAAACTACCAAAGCATACGCGTTTTCCGTTTCTACCGTCTCTTACGTAATTTCCGTTAATTCTTTTGGCTAGTGTTGTCAATGGATAACGAAACCACTTATTCGTCAGTTTACGGGTCAGCCTCCATAATTTCTGATAAGAGCCTTCGTGACATTACCTAGGTAGAAGACCTGCAGGTCTCCCCCTGGGGGGATGGAGTTGTAACGTGGCGTTTCAAAGTCGCCCGTCACAAGGGCACACAACCGCTATTATTTTGAGTTTACGCGTCCTCAGCAGGGTACTCCAACCGAACTCGATACAAAATAGGCAATAACTACTTTCAACTAATTCTTTTTTGTAAATTCTTTATTTCGCGCTTCGGCGCAAGTTAATAAGGTACTTGGACGACAACGATCCCGACCAACAAGGGACCACTATCTACCGTTTGCAGCTCTCGACGACTTCGCCTACTGACGGTCTCATCAGACTACACTGGCTACCCTGGTGCACCTTTATATACACCTGGGGTAGCATCCACCCGAACCTTCCGTATCGCCTCGACTGCCGGTGAACAGGGAGATAAAAATCCTACCGGCGGCCGAGGGCACCGTTTCTCGAAGAGGAACCAGCCGCCAGCTCTATCGGATGCGGTAAGGATGGCGTGAAGGGCAGACCGTAGCCTGCCATCCTCCGACTTACCGGCCTGGTGCCGGACCGACCCCAAACCACTACGTTCAGGTTGATAAAGCCATCGTTCTGAGGATCGACGCTGCCTTCCTATCGGCAAGGACTAATTGTGTGGGTCGTGGTCCACGGTTTGGCCAACCGTCTGACTGCACGACCTCAGGTACAGGCAGCTAGCCACTGCCTGTACAAAAGCCGGTGGAGGTGAACAATGAGGCGTCACTCTCCACCCGGTAACTTTGACCGAGAGGCACCCTGTGTATGCCTCTGTCAAAGAAGTCTCCGAGCGTGGAATCATGATCAGTGACCTGGAAAACCCCCGAGTATACTGCGACACACCAGAAAAATGCACCTCAAAAATTTTGACCAAAAATGGACACTTACAAATGGCCACAGCCATCTCGGTTCCGACAATTTCGCCATTCTTACCACGAAATCTTGATCAGCAACCCCGAAAACCCCCAAGTACACGGCCAGACATACGGCAAATATCTCTCGAAATTATTGACCAAAAAATGGACAGCCAAAATGGCCACAGCCATCTTGGCTCTGACAATTCTGCCATTCTGATCACGAAATCTTGATCCCGAAAACCCCGAAAACCGCCGAGTACACTGTTAGACACCAGAAAACTACCTCCAAATTTTTGACCAAAAATAGACGCCAAAATGGCCATCGCTATCTTGGTTCCACCAATTTTTCTATTCTGACCACGGGATCTTGATCAGCGACTCCGAAAACCCCTGAGTACACCTCGAGACGCCAGAAAAATGCATCCGAATATTTTTGGCCAAAAAATGGACAGCAAAAATGCCATGCCGCCATCTTGGGTTTGTCCATTTTCCGATTCTGACCTTGAATTCATGATTAGGGACTTTGGAACTATCTCCATACCGATTTTGGGACAAATCCGATGCAGTACGGCGTCAATAATGAATTGTTTCCAAAAAAAGCCGTTTTTTCAACTTTGTTGGCCAATCCTGGAAAATTGGCCAATAATAACTACGTATTGCGATCGCAGTGTGTTTCGGTTTTTGTTTTTCATTATTTCTATTTATTATTTATTTACCAACACGCTTTCACTACCTAAGAGTGTTCTGTGTCTGCTGTAATTGAAAGTGTCATCCCACACTAGGTAATTCCTCTCATTTATATCTGCATAAACATCCTTGCTTATTATCTGAACCACTTATGTTTAATTTTGTTATAAAGGAGTTGTACATTATTTTATTATTTTTGTTCGTGACAGATGTTTAAATAAATTGGTTCTGAGGGGGGCCCCCATCAGGGCTGAAACGTTAACACTATGAAAAAGTGTTTTGAGTTGTGACCTTTATATCCAAGAATAACATTAATCAACAAGTTATCAAGGTCAAGAAAAATCGTCTTCAACTTTAAATACATTCACTAAACATCTCAGCAAATTTTTCAAGTACCAACGCTTGACCACACCGATCTGACGCAATCAAACACGAAACCACACCAATTCCAAGTGCTTCCAGGAAAAGCCAATTGCCCAAAGTCAGACACTGCAACCGACAAGACTTTCAAAAGAATGAAAGACGCACATCGATACCGTCAACAAACTCGATCAAATACCGACAAATCAGGCAATCCAACTTCTCATAAGAAACGGAGCAACCCACGACCTACAGTTATTGTAGAATATTCTGATTCTTAAGGCAGCGAATCTTCTGTCGACGATGCACTCATGTTGTCACTTCTCCACCGATAACACAGCTCCCGCGACCCCGTAGTTAAACGTGGTCAAGAAATCTTTACCTCCTGTTACTCGGAACCGCATAAAAGGCCGAACTCAGCACATCAGGCTGACATATCTGACAATTCCAATGACTTGATGACACCCGACTCCGACTCAAAAGGCTATGACGTAGACTCAGACAAACGACTGTCGAGGTGTTCTAACTTAATATACTATAATACACCAACATACGCCGATTTCTTGACAGACAAATGGTACCAGCCGTTAGGACGCAACGTCAATGTCAAAGAAACAAATGCCAACTTATTGGACCAGAATGATAACTTAGCCCACTGCATATCAGCCGATTGCAAATTATCGCAAGGTGTTGCCTTAAAATTAGTGCAACGAAAAATTTTAAACCGAACCCAACTAAACGAGTTTTACCCGGCAGTTACCGACGTCATTCCGAACCCACACGGTGATAGGTACACTTGGGAGCAATGAATCTGAGACCACTAATTTTTTACACTAGACCGTTATGTTGGTAATACAAAAAAACTTACACCGCCATAGTGGGCTGACCGCGAAAGAAACTGAATCTCAATAAACATAATATAACACATGACCGTTGAATCTAACCTTAGAATACGTTTCAATCTAATAAGTAATTATCCCCGCTATATTCTAAGGTTAGATTCGACGGTCATGGGTTATGTTATGTTTACTCAGATTGAGTTTACCTCGCACTCGGCTGACTGTGGCGCTCCAGGTTTCTCTGTCTTGTCAACATAACTTTCTAGTGTAACAAATTAGCCGTCTCAGTTTCATTGTTCCCAAGTACAAATATACAACTTGGTAACTGAAGCAAAGTATTATGACAAACTAACTCCAGAAGACCTCTTCTAAACCCTGTCCAATTTGAAGAATATTTTTCTCGAAAACAAGATATAGTTCATATCACTTCCAAGAATAGGCTACAGACTGGAGAATTTAGATTGGAAATCCGTGAACCGCATGATCCACTGTCTATTTAAAGACTCTGACATTAACAGTACGATTTTTAAAAACGACAGTTCATCCGGCACCACTCGGAATTAAGTCGATCCAACAGCTGTGCAGATCAGTGTTTCAACCGCTCCTCCGCCCGTTGAACCGCAACCACCTCAGCCTTCACCTCAATCCTTCCCCTTACTTTGTCGCGACATATTAAATCCCCCAGATCCTCTCCCGCGCCATAAGCGCACCTCACACGTTTCTAGCCTCCCTCCGCGGCCCCTTCTTCCTGCCCAGAGGCACTCAAACAATTCAACCTTCTCACCTTCCAATTACTCCTTCTGTCCCCCTCCGTCAACTCCACCGATAGTTTTCTATGACAGCTCCACAGATGAGCCACCGCAAACCCTGCAAAACCTAAATCTGACACGTACTGTGATAGGAATTCCCTGCCTCACGCCTCCGTCCCTGGTCAATAAGTTTACCTACTCTATCAGACCAAAATGAAACTCGAAGGCCATTACAAAGGGCCGTACTAGATAAAACGTATCATCAACGACATCAATGCCGAAATATATCTTCCGAATAACAAGACATAAGTAGTACACGTAAACAAACTCAATACAGCACGCTGACGTTACTATAAATCAAGCCTGGGTCTCGTGCCTGAAATCCCCCCCCCCCCCCCCCCCGCTCCGCACTTGGCATATCCTAATCCCAAAATATTATGTCCTGAAAGCACTACATTATGAACAACCAAACGTTCATAATGAAGTAATTGACAGCTCCACGGTTGATTGGATGATTATTACAGTTCCTTCATAACTGTTATTGGCACTGATAACTCGGTACTATACTCCATAGAGCGAATCGAGCCAAATCCGGGTATCCACTTCGAACAACTAAGAAACCTTCGGACTTTTGAGAAGAAATGGAAGATGATCAACTTTATCGACCTCGGTAACATGTTCCAGGAACTCGATCGCATCTCCGAACATTTAGATATGATTCCTAATAAGTGTACCGCAACACCGAATCATTGTAACACAGGTGACCATATACGCATGTTGACCCATAGATCAAATTTCTCCATAAAATACCAGACTCAAATAAAAGAACTGATAGGCAACGGCTTCAACAGCAAATCTCATGCGGAATTGGCCAAAATAGAAACACATCGCAACAAACGAGGTCCCGTGAACTTTACAAGCACGATCGCAAAATCACTTTTCAGGACGCTAGACGCAAAAGACGGACAATACCTAAATGCTCAAATTGACAACTTGCATAATGACACAAAACACTTAGCGACACTACTTAGCGAACAATCACACGTTGTACAGTCAACTCTCGGAATCTATAAAATTAAACTTGACAACATTATACAGCATGGTCGTGACCAAGGCGATGTACTCATGATACTTACAAATCAGGAAATTACTTCTAAAGTTCAAATATCGAATAACAAATTCACAATAGCCCTCATTAATTGCGTAGTCGAGCCAGACGTATACATGAAAGAATTCGAAATTAACCAAAATAACCTGGCTCCGGCCGTCTTGTTCGCAGCACAGATCTTATCCACTTTCCAACACATTCAAAATTTGAAACCCCAACTCAAATGTCCGATACCTATAGACGCCACCTACGCTGAGGGACTGATTAAAATATCGAGCTTGGACATTGTCTACATCGAACCACGACTGATTTGAGTCATAATTATCCCGTTATTAAATAACGACGCTTTCAACCTTCATCGCCTACTTCGAATACCTGCAAAACAAAAAGACGACTCGACAGATAACAAATTCGCGTTCATACAGCCCTCAAGTGATTACGTAGCGATAGCCCTCAACTGCGCATTGTACTTCTAATTATCAGGACTCAGTTTTTCAATGTGCATCCTAACTCAAAACATCCACATGTGCTGACTAAACCAGCCTCTGTTCCATACCGGAAACGATAAATTTTGCGTAATAGACCTATTCTTGAATCCTCCGCAATTAGCAACCACAAACTGCGATCTGAGACACATTATTCATTGGTACGTACTGGAATACATTGATTAACTCGAATTCATGGATCTATTCTGTTTCCAAAACAGAAACGCTACATATCTTATGTCCCGAAGATTTCACATACCACGTCCCGATTTCAGGCGCCAGCACCATACATCTTAATAGCATGTGCACTGGACACACTGGAGTGACGGCTCTGACTACTAGCAGACGTTTCGAATCAATCAAATCCGACTCATATATTCCTGACTTCCATCTCGATCTGCAAGCAATCTATAAAAATCTCAATCAAACTCTTCGACCAATCTGTCAATGGTATCTATTCCTTCATTGAGGAAGCCCTCGTTTGTTAACATCCATGACTTTGCCGCCACTGGTATAACTTTACGCGAGATGGAGAGACAAGCCGCTGACATCAGTACTCGTCATCGCGCACGTCAAGATACATACCTTCTCACAAACAATCTTACCTACGCCAGTACATCCTGTATTGCTTTTGTCTTCTTATACGTGATCTACAAATTCTCGCTGTTTTCCAATAACCTGAAATTGTGTGCCGCATGTAAATGCTACAAAAATTCGAAACCAAAACAATCGCAGCCCCGCCATTTCACCAGGTCTGCTGTACACCCTTATTTCACATCCCCACATGTTTCCTGAAAACATTGAGCCAACCACCAGCCTGGCGAGCGCTATCGGCTAACGACAACCTTGCATGCTCTTCGTGGTTGGATTACGGGATGCTTGACCGACCTTAACATCTCACCACCATGGCGCCTGTACCACAGTAAATATCATATACTGCTTTGTCGTTTCTACCCAACCATCAGCTCTTACACGAGAATATTTGCCATACGTTTACGTTTGTATGCTATTTAAAAATCTACACGACCCTAAACTTAACACGTAAGCCAACTCTAACCATACCCACATCAAATACAGTAAATCCTAGACTGCCTACAAAACCCCTTAAATTTTCTTGATACTTTTAAGAAACATTGTAAACTAGAAATAAGTATACCAACCCGCTTAAATGCGCAATAACCCCAGGCGTTTGATCGTAAAATCATTCGATGTACCACTTACATACCTTATCTAACTATGTACTACCTTCTATGCCGAATATTCATCATCATAATAACGCTAAAATGACAATCCAACCAACTTATACCTAGTTGAAGCTCACGTTCAATCAATATTTGCATTACCTTCGTTTATTATAAGCCCAACTTGTAAACACATGTGTAATAATTTTCAAATATAATTTGTACTGTGTGGTGAGGCAAGTCTAATTCACCTTTTTATAGAGTTTTAAGGACATAGTCGAACTTGGTCTGGCTTTGAATACGCACGCCGATCAGCCATGACAGGCAAGGACTTCGCGTAGCCGAGCTGTTGACCCGCCTGTCTGTGTCCACAGTGCGGCAACAAGGCAGTTTTTGTCCTACAGTATAGTAGCGAACAGCAACGTTCTGAGTGCAGAAGAAGAAAGTGAAAAGAAGTGTAGAGTGAGTGGGTGGGAAGTTTGTAGACCTGTGAACGGGAAAATATACAAGGTACGGTGATAAGCTACATTCTGTGTAATTTCTACCAAATCCACTACCATCCTCTTCCTTAAAGAAATTTGCTCAACTTTGATTGCTGGGATCCTCGAACGATCACTACGACCCGGTTCCGATATATTAGTCCAGTCAGAATGTACATGAATTTGGACGACTTCTATTTAACAGCTGTGCCAAATCGGCAATTTTTTTGTAGGTAGTTTGGACCTCAACGGATATAGTGTGAAATTTGAGGGATCGCGAAATGACGACTTCTGGCCGAAAAAATTACTTAAATAAACAAATGTCACTATTTTAATGTTATTATCTTTGGAATGGGATTTATTGAAAAATGTTTCTCACGAAAAATGTGCGCCGTAATGAAATCTACAAAATAAGTCGTATGCAATAATCACGTAGAATCATCAGTTTGGCGGTAAATCACTGTTAAACAACAATTTTTCAAAAAATGTATTATTGTATTTACGTGGTTTATTTATAAATTACTATTCTGAAACTCATCCACCACCTAAAAGAAACTGTTCTGAAGAGATATTGGTAAGTTTTATCCAGCCATGTTATATAGTTTAGCAATAATGACCGATTTTTGTGAATCCGGCGTATCGATATAGCACTTGTTCCACAAGGCCGAGATGGTGCGGAAAAATCAGCGTAATTCTTTTCAGCATGTACATTCAGGATTTAACTGAAAAGAATAGGCTTTAAAAAAAAAACCATGTTTTTCGAGGATATAATATTTTAACCTATGAACAAATAGAAGTTACGCCTTAAATATTTATGTTATTCAAAATATTCTTCAAGATTCTCATAGGTCTTAGCGAGACGCGTAATTCAAAAAAAAGTCTCAATATCTTTATTACAAGCCGAGATACAATCATTTTCACGTTTGTTCAATTTATTACTGTTTGAATCAACATTTTCGCGAAATTCAAGTTCGCGGGCATTCGTAACAGTGTTAGGCATAATATTTGATATTATAGAAATCGTTTTGAGCATTAATCTCATGGCAGATCATGATTGCATTCGGTCACTCGCGCGCGGAATATACAGATGGCGACGTCGGTGCCGCCGGGCGGATGGCGTGGTGGGGGCCTGCGTCTCGCTCCGCGGCTCCTCTCGTGCGGCTTAGTTAACTATTTTCATATCTCCTTGATAAATTGTCGTAAGCAAAATTTTTTTTTCAATTTCACGTAGTTTTTACTCACGATTTCAAAAATGCTCATGAAAATTGATATTTTTCAATACGGACCCCAAAAACTAGTTTTTAAATTCAATGTTGATATTGGGAGGCCTATAAATAATCTTATATTTAAAAGTTGAGGAGAACAAAAGTAAATTTGAATTCGTCCGTCTCGCACGTATGTTTCTTTCAAACTAGCTGAAAGGGTCGGCTGGGG
Source organism: Neodiprion lecontei (assembly GCF_021901455.1). Classification (NCBI taxonomy): domain Eukaryota; kingdom Metazoa; phylum Arthropoda; class Insecta; order Hymenoptera; family Diprionidae; genus Neodiprion; species Neodiprion lecontei. The sequence goes on along the minus strand of NC_060262.1, from coordinate 15,689,419 downwards.
CCTTGAGTCATAGGAGTTGGGATTTTCCAGTACATAAGGGATTATTTATGGCCTTGAACGACCGATTGTTCTCAAAATGCGGGCGATTAACAGGAGAATTGAGAAAAAAAATTTTCTCACTACGATTTATAAGGAAGATATTGAAATAGTTTATTACGCCGCGCGAGGCTTGGAGAATATTAATTTTCACGAGCATTTTTGAATTCGTGAGAAAAAATTACGTGAAATTAAAAAAAAAAAATTTGACTACGACAATTTATCAGGGAGATATGGAAATAGTTAACTAAGCCGCGCGAGAGGAGCCGCGGGGCGAGACGCAGGCCCCCACCCGGCGGCACCGACGCCGCCATCGGTATATTCCCCGCGCGAGCGACCGAATCCAATCATGATCTGCCATGAGATTAATGCTAAAAACGGTTTCGATAATATCAAATATTATGCTTAACACTTTTACGAATGCCTGCGAACTTGAATTTCACGAAAATGTTGATTTAAACAGTAATAAATTGAACAAACGTAAAAATGATTGTATCTCGGCTTGTAATAAAGATATTGAGACTTTATTTTTTTTTAAATTACGCGTCTCCCTGAGACCTATGGGAATCTTGAAGAATATTTTGTATTACTTGAATATTTAAGGCGTAACTTCTATTTGTTTATCAGTTAAAATTTCATATCCTCGAAAAACATGATTTTTTTTTTAAAACCTATTCTTTTCAGTTAAATCCTGAATGTACATGCTGAAAAGAATCACCTTGATTTTTTTGCACCTTCCCGGCCTTATGGAAGAAGTGCTATATCGACACGCCGGATTTACGAAAATCGGTCATTATAGCTAAACTATGTAACATAGCTGGATAAAACTTACCGATATCTCCTCAGGACAGTTTCTTTTAGGTGGTGAATGAGTTTCAGAACAGTACTTTATAAATAAACCACGTAAATACAATAATACATTTCTTGAAAAATTGTAGTTTAACAGTGATTTACCACCAAACTGATAATTCTACGTGATTATTGCATAGGATTTATTTTGTAGATTTCATCACGGCGCACATTTTTCGTAGAAACCATTTTTCGATAGATCTCATTCCCAAGATAACAACATCAATATAGTGATATTTGTTTATTTGAATAATTTTTTCAGCCAAAAGTCGTCATTTCGCGATCCCTCAAATTTCATACTATATTCTTTGAGGTCAAAACTACGTACAAAAAATTGGCGATTTGGCACGGCTGTTGAATAGAACTCATGTACATTCCGACTGGACTATATACCGTGAGCTAACCGGTCACGTGGCAAAGGTAAGGTGGCAAAATAGAAAATCATGTTCCTGGCGCCCAAAATACGATTATGCGTAATAATAATTCATAAGAATTCAGTGAGTTAGATAGGTACTCATGTGTCCGGATTACGATTTCGTGGTTAGCTGTCGCATTTCGCTAATTCGTGTTACAACTGGCAAATATTCCGATTACTCTTTGAGTTTAATTTACAATGTAACCACGTACTTACAAGTACACATCTATTGTTATTTCCAGGTATCATTCAATATCCAACGTTTTAAGGACGTTGCCGACTCCTGGCGGAACTGCTGCTTGCAGACGTTCACGCGATGCAAGTTTTCTCCGTCATTTATAAAGATATCGAACTTCTATTAGAAGCATTTTGAAGGCGAAGGAGTAATTTATGCCGTGTATTTTTCCGTATTTCGTTTTTTTTTTTCAGAGTCGTAAAAAACAGCACTGAAAGTGAGCGAATTTCCCGTTGTAATGAAACAAGAACGATTTTTTTTTTCACAATTCTACGAAATACACGGCACAGATACATCCTTCACCTTTAATCTAGGACTAAGAGCAATGAAATCGAACTTAAAAGTTGCGAGAAAACTTGCACGAGCTGAAGCATGAAATAGCGGATTTTCGCCGCGAAAAGCGATTGCTTGCTAGTGCCATCTCTGGCTTAGGGCGCCAGTCGTACGAACTAACGGCCATAGCAGCAGTCTGCATTTAACACGTGCAAACCCGTAATTCAAACCGCGAGCCGTGAGCGTTATTCGGTGTGTTCTTCGTGAATAAATATTAGTAAACCACCTCAAACTCGTTGATAAGTGTTTATCAATCATTCGCTATGACTAAGATAAGGAAAATGTTACGGAAAAGTAAGAAAAAGGATCAGGGTTGGGAAAATTTGGCGGCTTATCAGCGGGAGTGGTTGAGGTAAATAGAATGGCATCAAGTTTGCTTACATAGACTTCATTGTTTTCATTTTCAGACCGACTAACTAACATGCACCTTTTAATAATTCAGAACACCGTATTTTCCTAACAATCTCTTCGAATTATTATTTACCGTCCCTTTCTCAATGTGTATTTTGTCAACCTATTCTTCCAAAAATCATTTTCCATCTTTCGATCACTCACGATTACAAACTTACCGATGACTTTTACCGAACACTGATCTATCTAACTGACTATTTGATTGTGATATTTGACATCCACTTGCCAAGGTCAATGCACAATACACTAATGAATTGAAAATCTGACGTGCTATCGAAGACACTGTTGCAGCGTAAAATTCTGCCTTTTGCCAGCAATAGTAGACTCCAGAAGTGCTCGACGACTTCCGATTCGCGACCCTCGTTAGGGGCCGTCCATTAATCACGTGATCTTTTTTTAAGCATTTTTCAACCCCCCCCCCCCCCTTGGTGATACGTGGTGAGGTTTAAGACTACCCCCACCCCCCACCCAACATCACGTGTATTTTTAGTATCTAAAAAAAAATCTTAAATTTTTTAGAATATTTTAGAGTATTATCTTAAATACAGATATAAAATATAATCTTATGTTATTCTGAAATTAAGGACCATGATAAAAATGTCTAGATAGAAAGGTTGCAGGTTGTTTTTGATTGGCATAAAAATAATAATAAACGAATGATGTGATCATGCGAAAATCATATATTGTACTTAGTACATGAACATATTTAATGTACATTGTCCTCGGACCACGGATTAGCAAGACATTCTTCAACACTAACAACTGGATAAGCATCTTGCAGATCAGTTGTTGGAACTGTGCTTTGTTGAAGATCAACGTCAGTTTTATCAAGCAACTCGGTGTCATCATTTTCACGCACAACGCAGAGAATCTCTCTCGATCTACCGATCGATCGTCGCGTGAGGATGCGTGATGGACGAATATTGTGCATCTCTAAACTATTATTGCTCGGATTAGGTTGCTTGTGACATGAATTTACATGTTCCTTAACTTTTTTCTTTGTACAGACGTACAATCCACATCGTCGGCACGTCCTTTCCAAAAGTTGCTGACGATCCTTCTGCAGACTAGGGCAATACAGGTCATAAGGCAATTTGTTAAAACCCTCATGCGTTGGGGTGATTCCAAGAGACCGACGCAGAAGAAATGTAGCAAACGTCTTGCCATCATGCTCTTGAGGCTTCGGAATACATAAGCCACTAGACGTCTGCAAAATTGGGTAAGGAGGTATAACGAAGCGTTCCGAAAGAATAGATCGAAGAGAACTCCGCACATATCCACATTGCTGTGAGCGTGATTATCACACTTCACCACCTGGTAATGATATTAAGATATTTTAATTGTATTGTCGAATAGATAAGAAAAATAAATGATAAAATAATAATAAGTGAGATTTTACTAATGTACCTGAAGCAAATACTGACTCTCTCGCACATACTCGCTATACCATTGCGGAGAAGGCAGGTCTGGAATAAAGCTTTCAGTACTGTCATCGGGTTCGACATACTCTGCTACGACGTCATGGCTGTCGATAACCATATTATTCCATACTTCTGCGAGGACGTTTCCAGCCTTCTGAAAGTTCATTTTTTCAAGATCATGATCTTTTGTTCTCCCTTGTTCATCCAAATGAGTTCCATAAGAATCATGAGGAAGTATGAGTCCAGATAATTCCCGGCTTAAAGGCGCCATTCTTCTCTCGACACGGTTGAACGCGCTTCTGCCAGGTGCATTCGTAAAGATGAATATTGCATCTAGATCATGCTTGACAAAGTGGTCTATGGCATGGGAAATAACCTTTGGATATCTCGGGTTTTCGTCGGGTCCTCCATCAGATGAAATCAAAACAACTGGTTTCAGGCGTCCTTCTTCATCCCGCATAATTTCCTTGAATGAGTAGAAGCTGTCGAAGAGGAATGTTTGCCACTTCTAATCGCCACGTATGTTGGCCCTGAATACGTGATTGCTTCAGCACGGCCCATATCATTTCCTTTTATGATGCACCCAGCATATGCACTAGGGATCAATTTGTGCCTTGTAGCAATCACCCAATCATGATCAGGCAATGAGACACGATATTCGACATGCATCAGGAGAGGAGCTTGTTTATTTGCCAGTAGTGTATATATGAGAGTTCTAACTCAAAGATGGCGGCGCTCCCCCCTAGTTCCCCCCTAGTTCCCCCCTAGCTCCCCCCTAGCCCCCCCCCCCCCCGACCCGCGGCGCACCCCCCCCCGGTCATTTTCGGCGGCTATTTCCATAGGATCACACACACACACACACACACACACACACACACACACACACACACACACACACTTGAAAAAATTCCAGGAAATTGCTCTTTGAGATAGTGCCGACAATGCACTTAAACCAATCTGGGATAGTGGGGGAGTGGTCCCCATAAAAATTCCTCGCACAATATGCGTGTCGAGACTTGTCCAATGGAAAAATTGTAGTGGGGGTGGGTGGTATATAAAGCGTACGTCTATCGTGATCGTCACTCTGTTCTCATCGTATTCTCATTGTGAACTGTTCTCGCTCGTGAAATAACCTCGAAACGCGATGGATCTAGCAAAAGTTAACCACGTCAGCCGCCTGGAGAATCTGCCAACCAAGAAGATGTCGGAACTCGAAATTGGGGGAGTGTATGACGTCATCGGGTTACGACTGGTCAAAACAAAATTCGGGGTACGTGTTCTGGCGACAATCGATGGAGAATACAACGTCTTCTTACCGCCGAGAATCGCAAGAGTTCTACAAGAAGATTCCAGTCAGTTGACTGAAATGTGTAGCATGGCCGGAGAAAATCGTCTGCAAATGAAATACCTTGGTGGAGAATTCAACAAGTTCGAATTTTCATGCAGTTATGCGCCTTAAATGAACTATGCGACCCCCCTCTACTTCCACAAAATTCATCCACGAGGGGGTAAAAGCGGGTGTGCTGGAGATGGAATAGTCAGTCTTCCACATACAATCCGTCAGTATATAATCGAGCGCAACATTCCCACTCCTCAACATGGCGATGATCCTAGACGTGCAATGTTTTATTGGTCATAACATGAAGTTTGTACCCAAGGAAGTCGCAGTCGTGAATGTAAACGGGTCGGGTCTGGATTACATCATTTTCAAGCCGCCCTATGATTTGGCAAGCCTACCACTTGAATGTAGAGCTACCAATGTATGGTTGACGCACAATCACCATGGAATATCATGGAACGCAGGCAACAAATCTCACGAGGATGTGACGAAGATTGTGAGAAAAATGGTTGAAAATGCGTGTTACGTATACGTCAAAGGGGCGGAGAAGAAAGCATGGCTGACGGAGATCGTCGATGGTACAACGAGGGTTATTAATATGGAAGATTTGCATATCATACCCCCTGCACTGGAAAAATTGAGGTATATGGAAGCGGCATCGTGGCACGACGCGAACCATGGATACTCTCCAGCGAATAACCTCCAGCAAGCAGCAGCGCCAGGCTCAATTTGGTATGATGACAACTCTGAATACATCCCGGCATACAATTGCGCGTTTGAAAATGTGCAGCGACTAAGGAGTTGGTATTCGAAGGAGTGTACCAGCTCCCTCGAGAAATCCTTCCGTCTGTACAAAGAATTGGACGATTTAAGGGCAATGATGTCCGAGGATATAGCTTTTTTACCAAAAGAATTTATCTGCACGTTCGCATCAAACTCCATCAATGATGCGTGGGATAAACTACCAGAGAATATGAAAATGGACCACGCCGTCGCAAGGTTCCGCAGATGTAGCATACATTATACACCAGGACCCGATGGCGATATCGTGGATGGACCGAATCCCCTAATTAAAGACTGTTTAGCTTGCAATCGCGTGTATAGATAATATGGACAATATTTACCAAAATAAAAATAGAATTCATTACGATATATACAATTATATTCGCGTTTATATGTAGAATATTCGATAGAATTAATCTCAATTATATCATAGCTCATACATGGAATTAAAAAAATTTACTATTCGATAAAATTATAATCTAGAAATAGGATACATTACAAATATATATCTCTATAACTTTTACCCATTCTCGTCATACAAAATGTAAATGTTATGAATTTTTACTTGTGAAAAATATATAATCAATAATTATGAATTTAGCGTGGTTTATTTCTCGAAATAATTCATAAAATCATTATCGCTATCCTGTTCGTTAACATTATCATCATCATCGCTATTTTCGACATCTATAATTATTACGATAGTTTCATTCGCCCATTTTTCTACAATTATTTGCATACATATATCACCGTAATTTATATAATATTGGCTGTTTGGTCTCACTCGAGCAGCTCGCGCATCCTCAACGAAATCCCGAAGCTCCTCCAACGAGAACTCGCGTGTTGCTTCGGAAAAGCCTATAATTATCTCTTCCTCAGCCTCCTCATCCTCGCCCCAATCAACGCTCGACCACTCGTCGTCATCATCACTCGAATGAGATGACATTTTTTTTCTTTCCAAAATTGATTCGCGATGAAAAATCTGTAAAAAGAGCAAGCCGAAATAGAAAAGTTGATGCTGCTGCACTCATCATTTATATGCATGATAAATCTCCAATTCTAAAAAGTTTCCACCTATTCAAAATGAGTGATACGGAGAAGGTGTGGAAGATACTAGAATTTTATTTTAATGTAGTGCTACTCACCAATCCTCGTCCGAAAAATATCCATCATCGTCAGCCCTATCTATGTCTCCCAGGATTTCGCGGATTTCATCAATCTGAGCCAGAAGTAAAGCGAATTGAAAGCGTGCGTCATTATCATCACCGCCATTCCAAACATCCTCCACCTCTGCTTCCTCCTCCCCCTCCTCCTCCTCCCCCTCCTCCTCCTCCTCCTCCACATCACTCGATGATGATGATGATTCGAGATGATGCTCGGGGTCGATAATTAGCCTATCAGCATCACTATCTGTCAATTCATCATCATCATCCTCCTCATAATAAGCCGCCCCTCTGCATACCCGCTTATATGTGGGCGATCGTGGTGGTGAATGAGGTGGGGAGTCTGATGGCCCCCTTTTCTGTCCGTTCATATTTTTTCGATATGATTCTAAAATTTTGACAGAATTTTTATGGATACGATGATAGGGAATACAGAAAAGTTAAAACAAATCGAAAAAAACTTTTGTTAACATACTAATCAAATGCGATAATCATTACGGAATTCAAATCAACATTCACAGTATCGTAAGAGGATTGGCGTAGCACCATATACATATATATGTGTATTCTATAAAGTACTCACAAAAAATATAAACTCGTTGAAGTCTTGAGATTTTTCCAATGAACACCGATTTTTTTCTTTCTCACAGCTCACTTTATCAAAAACGTCTGTTTTGACACGAAGGATTTTTTTAAAATTACTAGAGAAGTTTTCAAACCACTGTTCGAATAAATACTAAAGGACTCGCACCCGCCCCCCAGCGAGCAAAACCCAGCCGGCCAATCATTCGTAGAGCACGCATCACGTGACATACAGACGAAAGAGTGACGCGGGGGAGGCGGTATAAGCTAGGAGAAAATTTTCTCAAGTGCTCGCCAGCTTTCCATTGCATACCCCACGCTAATATGGTTGGGGATGTGCAGGCTCGGACTTGCTCGCTATCAGGAGTCGTAAAACCCCAAAACTGCATGTGCACATACCATCCGGTGAAGATCGGGCAAGATAAGATTTTTCTGACACCAAACACTGTTCGCCACTCGCTTTTCGTTGACCGATTTTTCTCACCACCTGGCTCACGCTGCTTAACGACTTATAGAACCCAAAAATTTAGGGATGGTGGGAGGGGGACTGCGGACCCCGTCGCCTCTGACGCCATTTTTTACATGAATTTCATCTTCTCTGCAGAGTCGGGAGGGTGATGAAAAGCGGGCAAGATAAGATTTTTCTAACACCAAACACTGTTCGCCACTCGCTTTTCGTTGACCGATTTTTCGACGAAAGAGTAACGCGGGGGAGGCGGTATAAGCTAGGAGAAAATTTTCTCAAGAGCTCGCCAGCTTTCCATTGCATACCCCACGCTAATATGGTTGGGGATGTGCAGGCTCGGACTTGCTCGCTATCAAGAGTCGTAAAACCCCAAAACTGCATGTGCACATACCATCCGGTGAAGAGCGGGCAAGATAAGATTTTTCTGACACCAAACACTGTTCGCCACTCGCTTTTCGTTGACCGATTTTTCCCACCACATGGCTCACGCTGCTTAACGACTCATAAAACCCAAAAATTTACGGATGGCGGGAGGGGGACTGCGGACCCCGTCGCCTCTGACCTCATTTTTTACATGAATTTCATCTTCTCTGCAGAGCCGGGAGAGCAATAAAACTCAAAAATTTAGGGATGGCCGGTCGGATGAAGGGTGGGCCCAGTCGCCTCTGACGTCATTTTTCCCTCCGAGATGCGCAGAACGCAGTGCGCACCACATCTCTGACGTCATTTTACTCTCCGATATGCGCAGAACGCAGTGCGCACCGCATCTCTGACGTCATTTTACTCCCCGATATGCGCAGAACGCAGTGCGCACAGTTCCCAAATTCTTGCGATCTATCGGTCTATATACATATAAGCTCAAACATCCGATGCAGACTCGTCAGTCTTACACGATACGTGCAAGTCAAAAAAGTTATACAAAGTTCAGCTTATATCAACGTCAAAGTCATGGCAGTCGAAGCGTATATGGGACTTGCGGAGCAGATGGAGGGGACGTACAATTTGCTGAGAGAGCAACCAGTTGGAGAAGAGAATGACGCTGTCATCAATCATTGGACTGATATTGGAATTGCAAATATCCAAGTTCTGCGCGATATTTCCATGCAACGAGGAACAACCGTTGGTGCGAAAATACGGATCCAACATACGATCGCACTCCTGCAATCTTGGGTGACGAAGATCAAGCAGTTGCAGCAGCGCACAGTGGTGACGGGTGGAAATATCGGTACTCCTGCGGGTGTACAATGGGACGACGTGGATAGCGCTTTTGCCAGCCGAATCAGAACGGGGGTTGTCACAAATCTCCGTCATAAAAATTTGGACGCCTTTCTGGACGATGTGCAGCGCGTCGTCACCGAGAAGTTGGAGCTGATACTGCGCGAGGAGGGAAATGAGAAGGTTAACATCATTTTATCGTGCAAATTCGAAAATGCCAAGCACGAAGAGATCTCCACTGAAGTTAAGAGTTTCAACACCTCCAACGTGGCGATTCTCCTCCCATCAAGCGATATAAATGGTTGGTTTATACGTGCACGGGATGATCTGCAGTCAAAGGTGGAAGATTTCGAGCAACGCGATTCCGGCTGGAGTATGATTGAGATCCTTAACCTCACTGTAAATATCAATCGCTATCAGCCTCTCGCCGCGGGGGCTTCAACATTCGTCGACCTGCCCCAAGACATTCAACGGAAGAGAGCGGTGGTGAACGTGAGAAACGAGGACGAAAGATGTCTTCTCTGGTCCGTCATAGCAGCCCTCCACCCGGTCAAGATCAACGCCGATAGGACTAGCCGTTATCATCGATATATTTCCGAGTTGGACTGTACAGGTATCAAATTCCCTGCTACTCTACATGATGTGAAAAAGCTTGAGAGATTAAATAATTTGCGCATCAATGTATATGGAATAGAATCTCAAACTTTTTCGCATCATGCAAAATCAAATAAAAGCGTCATCGTGCCAATTTATTTGAGTAAAAATTTTGCATAGCGTAAACACTGACACGATCCATCTTCTAATGGTTGAGAGTAATCCGGAAGACGATATGACTGGCGAGTTTGCACCGAGATTCCATTTTGCTTGGATTGAAGATCTTTCCCGATTGGTGAGCAAAAAATTGTCTGATCATAATGGCCAGCTGTTTTTATGTGACAGATGTTTGTGCCACTTTAGCGTGAAACATGCCTACGACAATCATCGGCAAGATTGTATTATGCTAAATAAAGTACGCATGGAGTTTCCCAAGTGTAAAGATTTAGTATTTTCCAATTTTCAAAACAAAGGCACCGTTCCATTTGTCGTATACGCCGATCTCGAATGTATATTAATCCCTGAACCTATAGATGAATTTGAAACTCGTAAGACTTTTGAAATTCAAAAGCATATCCCGCACAGTGTAGCGTACTATGTACATTGCGCGTACGATGAGACTTTATCGGAGTTCCACGGTAAACGCGATGTCGATTGCATAGATTGGTTTATGCAACGGCTTAAAGATTTATCAATTCAAGTAGAGTCACGCATCAAAAACATAATTCCGATGGAGTCTCTTACCCAAGTGCAACGCGATCGTCACATGCGCGCAAAGAATTGTTATATTTGTGAAAAACCGTTTACCCCTGAGGAGAAAAAGTGTTACGATCACTGTCACTTCACGGGTAAATATCGTGGTCCTGCTCATAATCGGTGTAATTTGAATTTCAGAGAGTCGCACACAATTCCAATAGTTTTCCACAATTTGTCCGGTTACGATTCTCACTTTTTAATAAAATCTCTCGCGTCAACTTTTCCCGGTAAAATTACACTGCTACCCATAAATAAGGAAAAATACATATCCTTCACGAAACGCGTCGATGGAACAATGATGCACTTGAGATTCATCGATTCGTTTCGATTTATGGCTAGCAGCATCGATAAACTTTCCAAATATTTGACCGATACCGATAAACGCATAACACGTAAATTTTATAATAACCCGACTCAGTTCAGTTTGATGACCCGCAAAGGCGTTTTTCCCTATGAATACGTCGATTGTTGGGGGAAACTCGATGAACCGCGATTACCTGCAAAGAAGCATTTCTACTCGCACCTCTGCGATGCAAATATTTCAGACACCGATTACGAGCACGCGAAAACTGTTTGGAGGGAATTCCATTTAGAGTCATTGGGGGGCTACTCAGATTTATATTTAAAGACCGATATTCTTTTGCTTGCCGATATTTTCGAAAATTTCCGCGCTAGCTGCTTCAAAACATACAATTTAGATCCGTTGCACTACTACACTGCACCGGGGCTTGCTTTTGACGCGATGCTCAAGCATACTAATGTAAATTTGCAACTTTTAGACAACCCTGAAATGGTATTATTTATTGGAAGAGCCATTCGAGGCGGCGTAGCGCAATGTTCTAATCGACACGCTCGGGCCAATAATAGATTCATGGGAATAGATTTTGATCCAAACAAAGCGGAATCGTATCTCATGTATTTTGACGTGAATAACCTGTACGGCGCAGCTATGAGCGTGCATTTACCAATCGGTTCGTTCGAGTGGGAGTATCAGCACATCGATATAACGAACCATCCGGACGATTCACCGATCGGCTACTTTCTGGAGGTAGATTTGGACTACCCTGTAGAACTCCACGAGGATCACAAAGACTTACCTCTTTGTCCCGAACATTTTACTCCTCCAGGTAGTAAAAATGCCAAACTCGCGACCACCCTTCACCCCAAAACAAAGTATATATTGCACTACAGAAATTTGAAACAGTGTTTGAGTTTAGGATTGAAATTAACGAAAGTGCATAGAATTTTGAAGTTTGCGCAATCTCCATGGCTCGAGCCTTACATCACGCTCAATACAGACATGCGTAAGCAATCTAGGAATGAATTTGAGAAAAACTTTTACAAACTCATGAATAACGCTGTGTTCGGCAAGACTATGGAGAATGTGCGAAATCATAAAGATGTTAAATTGGTTACAAAATGGGAGGGAAAAGGTGGCGCGAGAACGCTTATTGCCCGAGCAAACTTTCACAGCTGCACCGTATTTGACACTGATATGGTTATCATTGAAATGAATCGTGTCAAAGTTCACTTCGCCAAACCTATTTACGTCGGCGCATCAATTCTAGATCTGTCAAAAATCTTTCTCTACGACTTCCACTATAATTATATTAAAACCAACTTTTCGAATAAACAGGCTAAATTGATGTATACCGACACAGACAGCCTTATTTATCAATTCAATGTGCCTAATATCTACGATATCATCAAACGTGATGTAGATACAATGTTTGACACCTCTGACTATCCGCCCGACAATGTGTATGGTATTCCCCTTAAAAACAAAAAACAACTAGGGCTAATGAAGGATGAAAATAATGGTAAAATTATGACAGAGTTTGTGGGACTGCGAGCAAAGCTGTACACATTTACTACGATGGGTGAGGATAGGGAAAAATATGACAGTGGCGTAAAAGTGAGTAAGCGTGCCAAGGGTGTAAGAAATTCATCGATAAATAGCATCACGTTTGATGATTATAAGCGCTGTCTGACGGCTTATCGAGAGTTGACTCTTCCACAGTGTTTAATACGCAGCAAAAAACACGAAGTAAGCACGATCGTACAAAAAAAATTGGCACTGAGTAGGCAGGATGACAAGCGGCAATTGATACCTGGACAGACTGACACCGTACCTTGGGGGTTTGTCCCAGCCCCCCAATAGCTATAGGATAAACTGTAGACATAGAATTGATGTAAATGCGAATTCATATACTCAACAATTGTTTACTTATTTATTATTGATATATCAAGCAATTATTCATATTTATTCGTTCACCACGAGAAAAGTTTTCAGAAGATGAGAAAAAATTTTCAGGAAACGAAAAAAACTTTTCAGAAAATGAAAAAAACTTTTCAGAAAACGAAAAAAAGTTTTCTGAAAATGAAAAAAAGTTTTCAGAAAACTTTTTTCCCATTTGATTAACACGTAAAAAAAGTTTTCAGAAAATGAAAAAAAGTTTTCTGAAAACGAAAAAAAGTTTCCAGAAAATGAAAAAACGTTTTCAGAAAACGAAAAAAAGTTTTCAGAAAATGAAAAAAAGTTTTCCAAAAAATGAAATGTGTAATAATCGTATGGCAAAAATTGCATATTATCATTATTATTATCACTATTATTTTTATTATCATTATTATTATTTCCGTAGTACAGAGTATGGCACATGTACGCACAAAGGAGATAAAATGTGGAAATATTTGTATATTCAAAATCTTTTATTGTAATTCGGAAAATACATACAAATTATGTTACATGTCTGTTTTATTTATCCAACTATTGTGTGAACTATCAAAACCCAACCACTTCACATAGAACAGATTCCCCCGCTTGCGTAATACTTTCTCCACAAGGTAGCCGTTGGGATATTTCACTTTGGCGAGCTCTTCCTCGTAGAAGCCCCCCTCGATGGGATGATCTTGATAATCGGTAAGTTTGTAGGTGGGTGGATTGGTATTTTTCACCTCACTCACGGTGAATATTTCAGTCGTCCAATTGGGTGTATAGCCTTTTTCAAATACATTCTTGTACTTGCTGATTCGAACTCGATCGCCTACACTGAATTTCCGCGCTCGATCGCTTCGTTTGATTTGCCGAGGCTTGTACACGCTACGATACAGCTGTTTTTCATTCTCCGTGCTAACATCCACCGGTTTCATCCGAATCGTGCGATGTTTGGTGTTGTTGTAGGACTTCATTAAATCATCCAAAATATTAATCCACTCGTACGATCCTTGGAGAGTAAACCGCTTCCACATTTTATTCTTCAATGTTCGATTGAAACGTTCGCATATCGACGCCTTTAAGTTGCTAAATGTCGAATACATGTTGATATTGTGATGCTTCACGAGGGCTTTGAATTCGCTGTTGTAAAATTCTTTGCCTCGATCAACGTGCAGATGTGCAGGTATACGACTCTGGATCAGTACAGATTTCATAGCAGCGGCAACATCTTTCCCACTCTTGGACTTTATCGGCACCGCCCACGTGTACTTGGAAAATATATCGATGATTGTTAGTAGGTATTTGTATCCCTTGTTGCACGAGCTGTATGCGGTCATTTCGACGAGATCAGCTTGCCAGGTCTCATCCAGTCCGCGTACATCTACGAATCGGCGCGGATAGTTGCGTCGAGCCTGTCTGTGAAGTTCGGCAGCTGTTGCAGTCTTCATTGTTCCCAACTCTTCACCTATCAATTTTTCGAATTGCTGTCCAACCACTCTGGTTCCTCAATCGATACTAATTCCCCGCTGGTCTGTCCCAACGTTGGTGTTGCCTGCTCCCCAATATGTTTGATGCGATTCAACGTATTTTCAATGATTTTGTTATTTATGCGTAGCTGTTTCAACTCCTCGTTGTGATTATGCGCGAAACTCTCAAAATTTGATTGAAAAGTATCCACAATATCCACAGCCATAGACTGTAAAGCGGTATTGAGAACTTTTAAGGAAACGGCGTCGGTGGAGTGCTGCGGATCAGCTATGTTACACAATCGTTTACCGTCCAAATCATACTGATTGTCGCTGGTGATTTTGAATCCAACACCCGGAGGCCCTCGAATAAATTTTTTACCCCCACCACGCTCCGAGTGTCGCCCGAATATGTCTATGCTCATCACTGGACGGTCACTGAACAAATGATGATTTTATGTTTACACGCTGCTAATAAACGATTCCAGCCTCACGCAACTCCTCAATAATGGAGACTATTTCGTTGAAATGGCTGGTATTGCCTGCAGCCTGTGACGCCATAAGCAGCCGGAGACGATCTACAATTTCATTTGGATCATCCCAGTAGACGTAATCGACATCTTGCTCCTCCTTTCGCGCAATCTTATAGTTGGGTAAGCCTTTACCTGATTTTTTCGGCGAGCCAACGTGTTGTGCAATGAAATTTCTATACTTTGCACTTTTCAAATCATCTCGAAGGCTTCCATGGGCTTGGTAACGTTTTCGATGCGCATTTGTCGTCGTTACAATTTTTATATAATTATTCTTGTCCGCGTCATTTACAACCGATGCATCGGGTGATTTTTTAAACAGTAATTCGAGTAATCCAGGTGTTCTCTCATAACTTTTATTCCCCACATTGACCAGATTATCAGTGAAATTGATCGGTGTATCGCCAATCATCATACCGCTTGTCAACTTTCGAACGCCGTATGTAGTATCCAAATCCCTCTTTTTACTTGAGCTGAACATTTTCAAATATTGTGCTGTGGAATCCGTTGTTTTCTTCACCGGTGTACTTGTAGTAGAAATTTCACCAAACTTCAGTGTTTTATCATTTGCATCCATGAAATTCCCCACATCCATATCCTCATCCTCCTCATCATCATCATCATCCTCGGCACTCTCGTCATCTTTTTCCTCTTCTTTTTTCATTGTCACATCCGGTAGTTCCGTTTTAATTTCACGTTTAATATGCTGCTGCTGCAGCTTTGAAGTATCCACCAATTTTTGCAGCGGTGTTACTAAAGGCTTGAATACCTCTCCCATAACCTGTTCGGTCGTGTCCTTCTCCAACTTGAGCATCTTATGCTTCAGCCGTATGACATCGGATGCTTTTGATATTTCACTCAATGTATCGCTATGCTTACGAATCTTGGCACTCTTCATGTTGCAGGCTCGATTGTTGCAACGAAACTGTGCAAGTTTATGTTAGTTTATGCTTATGAAGCAGTCAAACCCCTTCCTATATCGCCCCCCATTGATTTCGCTATCCTTGTCAATTACGGTAAAACTGTAACTGCCATCATTCCATCATGCCGAGCACAAGTCTTTAAATTGCTGATACGTCATGTCCGTGTTCACATGATCGTTGTAGATATGTCTCAGATTCATATCATCCTGCCGAAATAGCACCAATAAGTTTGCATTGTCACGCACTAGATGTTTTGGAATGCGCGCGTACGTTTGACTTAGATAAAAGCTATCGATATCGCAATGCCTGCCCATGCTGAAGTATGCTCTGATATTATCCTGCTTTTCACAAGCCACATCGTCGAAAATCATAATAGAGTTGGGGCGAGCATCTTCCGGTTTTACAACCTCATCGTTCTCGTGAAACGGGAAATAACCCACTCCCTGCACAGGTTCTAGTAACTTTTGCAAAAATTGATACTTTGGTTGGATGAGAGATTTCGAATAAACGTAGACATCGAATCGCAATCCATTGCCGTGGGTGATAAGTGCGAGAAGAGCGTTAGTTTTACCGCAATTGGATGGCCCGCAAAAAATTGCTCTCACGGTATTCGGCAGCAATTTTCCATGTCGTTTTTCTATCTTCCTCTTACCACGTCGAACCATTTTATCGAAATTTGCGATAGGTAGTTTATCGGGCTGATCTTGAAATCTCATGATGCTTCGTTAGCATGACAACGAAAACTGAGATGACGGTATATAAATTCCGCCTTTTATAGAAGTCACGTTAGTTGTTGCCCGACTATGAGGATGTGCACACGGAAAAAACGCGGTGGTGGTTTGTTAAATAAAATCATCAATCATCTCCCAGTTGAATTGCATGTGCCAGGGTATCAGTACTGCGGACCTGGAGCGAAATTGGCAAAGAGGTTGGCTCGTGGAGATTTGGGGATCAATCCGCTGGATGCCGCGTGTAAAGACCACGACATTGCATACGCAAAGAATCGCGATACCGCAGCGAGAAATCTTGCCGACAAAGCGCTCGCTGAGAAGGCGTGGAATCGCGTCTTGGCCAAGGACGCTAGTGTGGGTGAAAAGGCGGTAGCCTGGGGAGTCACCAACACCATGAAAGCTAAATCTAAACTCGGAATGGGCTTAGCTGCAAAGCGGCCGAAACTTGGAGTGGCTGCGAAGAAGAAATCTGGAACTGACGGGAAGAGTAAACAGCGGAAGAGAACTGTGAATCTTAAATCCATCATCACGGCAGCAAAGGTCGCCATGCGACCGGGTTATAAAGCCGTCGAGTCGGCGTTGGCGGGTGCTCGTGCGGCCGCGCGTGGGACTGGGAAGAATATTCGTATGCCTCGCGTTATACCAGTGCCTGATAAAATTGGCGGCATCCTACCGTTTCTCATTCCAATTCTGGCCGGTCTAAGCGCTACTGGGGCTCTTGCGGGTGGTGCTGCGGGTATAGCTAAAGCTGTCAACGAAGCTAGTGTCAACAAACATCAGTTGAAAGAGGCCAAACGGCACAATGCAACAATGGAGGCGATTGCTTTGGGTAAGGGATTATACCTGCGACCCTACCGCAGCGGAATGGGCCTGTACTTACGTCCGGCAAAAAACTAGTAAAGCTGCCACACCGAGCTCTTACCAACATTGATTTACGCAACTATGCTAAAAATATGAAAATTTCGCATTTTCGAGGTGTTTTCATGCGGAATGATCTGCCGAAATCAGGACCAAAAATGCGAGAATCCGCAATTATTAATCTTGATGATAAAAACGGTCCGGGGACACATTGGGTGGCGTACAAGAAAAATGGTGACCATGTTGTGTATTTCGATAGTTTCGGTGATTTGAAACCGCCTAAGGACTTGATGAGGTATCTCGGTGTTGGCAGCGTTGAATACAATCATAAGAGGTATCAAGAATATGATACTGTGATTTGCGGCCACTTGTGTCTCAAATTTCTCAGCGAACAACTATAAAAAGACAGGTGTTACATGAGCAAGCATTAGTCATGCCGGAATCGTTGACGTTAACACTGTCAGGCACATCCTCCGTGCTGGAGGCTCAATATTTCCCCCCAATCGAGTTATCACCAGAGAAGAACTATGTTCTCGGACTTGTCGAGTTCCTGACATTCAATTCAATACTCAATATTCATGAGAGGTGTAATAAATTTTACCTGAAACGAGCGGACAACAGCAGAGAGAGCATCGCGATACCCACGGGATGCTATGAAATTGAGGATATTGAAAATTTTCTACATAAGGAGCTACCCTCCGACATCACCCTCAGCCTGACAGCTATCAACAATGAGCTGAACAGTGAAGTCACATGCAATCATGTGGTAGACTTTAAGCCCAAAGATTCGATAGGCCGATTATTGGGATTTAAGGCGGTTGAGCTATCACGAAACGTTACTCATAAATCTGAATTACCCGTAGCCATACTGAAGGTTAATACTTTACGCGTTGAGTGTAGCATAACCACAGGAGCGTACATAAACGGGCGTCGAGCTCACACGATTCACGAATTTTTCCCAACCGTTCCATCCGGATATAAGATTGTCGAAGTGCCCACCAACGTCATTTACCTGCCAATCGCCGTACAGTCGATACATCATTTACAGCTGAGAATAGTCGATCAAGACGACGAGCTGATTAATTTTCGCGGCGAAACGATTACTGTACGTTTACACTTGAAATCACTCAAATAATGGGAATCGTGTTTGAGACGAGAAAGTCTGGCAAAAGTTATAAAAGTCAAACGTCATGGCCAAAAATCGTCAGTCGCCCAACACCTCTGACAACGTTTACACCGCCTACGAGACTGACACCTCTGAACGTTCGGTTTCTCCAGAGCCTAGGTCTTCGATTACGTGGAAATTTTGGAAAATAAAAATTCGTGTTCGCTGCATCCTGTGCGTGTTACCATGGAAGAAATAATAAGAATACAGAAACCTGTGGTATTCGACGAATCGATCGCGCACTCTGAGATTCATGCTCATCAACCGTTTGCATCATCCACCTTCCAGAACAACGATGAAATCCATATTGTTGTTCAACATCAAGACTTGTGTCTACTGCCCAGTAAAAGCTCTCTACACATTCACGGAAAAATCACAAAGGATGATGGTTTGGCTGCGGTGCCGGTTACGAAATTGATCAATATGGCCGTTTGTCATTTGTTTGAGGAAGTTCGCTACGAGTTGAACGGTGTAGAGATTGATCGGAATAAAAATGTCGGCATCACCAGCACTATGAAGGGTTACATATCCTTGACTCCAGGTCAGCAATATAGTCTGGAGAATACCGGGTGGTTGAGTGGGGATAAGGACCTAACCGATGCCGCTGGAAATTTCGATGTTGTCTTGCCGTTAAATTATGTGCTAGGCTTCGCCGAAGATTATCGTCGAGTCATCGTCAACGCTAAACACGAGTTAATTCTCACACGTTCCAACACTGATTTGAATGCTGTGATTCAGAGCTCGGCGACGGAAAACTTTAAAATCACCCTGAATAAAATCGAGTGGTTGTTGCCCTACATCAAACTGGCTGATAAACCGAAAATCCAGCTACTCAACTACATCGCCAAGGATCCAGCCATATCCATGAGTTTTCGTTCTTGGGAAACGTACGTGTATCCGATGCTCCCGTCAACAACGCGGCATATATGGTCAGTCAAGACATTGACGCAGCTTGAGAAGCCGAGATATGTCATTCTAGGATTTCAAACTGCAAGGAGAAACGAGCCGCTGAAAAATGCTGGCGTATTTGATCATTGTCGGATCAGAGATGTAAAACTCTTCCTCAACTCACAGTGCTATCCCTACGGAAATATGAATATTGATATATACAATAATCAATACGCCATTCTCTATGATATGTATGTTCGGTTTCAAATGAGCTACTATAACAAAGAAGTTGAGCCTTTGCTATCGAGGCGTGAATTTATAAACCAAGCTCCCCTTATCGTCATCGATTGCTCCAAGCAGAATGAAACATTGAAAACTGGACCTGTGGACATTCGATTGGAATTTGACTCTAGCACTACGTTCCCACCACACACTTCTGCCTACTGCATGATTTTGCATGATTGCATTGTTGAATATAATCCGATCAGTGGTACTGTTAAAAAATTGGTTTAAGTCAATTTTGGAATAACAATATGTTTAATTAATATGGATATTGAAAATAATATGTATAATTTTACTCGTTAAAATTTAGAATAAGATAATTGAGAATACAATAAGAAAACTAAATGTAATTGGTGTTAAATAAAAAAATTGTTAAAAGCATTCAAAACGCCATTTTAAACCTTCCTTCAGGGGTCATTTCCTGGAATTTTTTCAATCGATCTAGCGGGTTCTTACCTTATCTGATTTATGTGCGGCTTTCCGGCGCCAAACAAGTCTCGACAGGAATTATTTTGTGCGTGTGTGTGTGTGTGTGTGTGTGTGTGTGTGTCAAATCCTATGGAAATAGCCGCCAAAAATGACCGGGGGAGGGGGGCGTCGGAGAAGGTGCGCCGCGAGTCGGGGGGGGGGGGGGGGGGGGCTAGGGGGGAGCTAGGGGGGAACTAGGGGGGAACTAGGGGGGAACTAGGGGGGAGCGCCGCCATCTTTGAGTTAGAACTCTCATATATACACTACTTTTGCCGCTGTCAAACCTATAGGTACCCGGGCTTTATCGTCTTGCAACAGAAAAAACACTTGTTTTGGCCCGAGAATAGATGCCAGCGTTTCCAAGGATCTTATTGTGGCGACACAAAAATGTTGATCGACGTGAGCCTTATGGTGATCTGCCTCAGGGCGACTCAATTTGACACGCACAGTGACTACATGCCTTTTACCCTCCAAAGTGGTATAATTTCTTGGGAGCAACCGAAGATACGTGCCACTCTTCGAAATTTGAAATCCGTACTCCTTGAGCTTCTCATGGAGGTCAGTAAGTGTTCGGCAACTTCGAACAATTTCTGAGCGACGCCGTTCCTCCGCAGAAGCACCAAATATAGCCAAATCGACAATAGTTTTTAACAATTGCGGTTGTTGCTCTTCCATGCGCGGGCGACCTGGGGCAGAACGCGCCTTAAGAAGATTAGCTACATTCGGTCTCTGATTGCAAGCAAGTTTAATCTTTGATTTTATTGATAATCTATATGACTGAGAGTGACGCATATGTTGCTCCTTCTTCCGTAGCTCTATTGTGCAATTATCAATTTCTCGGCACAGTTTCGTCACATCACGCGTCTCATTTTCACTGGCGCCCAGAGAATCCCTATGACGAACAGCTAAGTCGAGTTCCATTTGAAGAAGGGAAATCTGATTCTTCAACTTATCCTGTGCAGGAGTAGCATGTACAGGTTG
Organism: Neodiprion lecontei; assembly: GCF_021901455.1. Lineage (NCBI taxonomy): Eukaryota > Metazoa > Arthropoda > Insecta > Hymenoptera > Diprionidae > Neodiprion > Neodiprion lecontei. Next base: position 15,668,314 of record NC_060262.1, on the reverse strand, counting down.
CGGTATACAGCTGCTTGCACTTGGTGTATCCGGTGAATTCTCGTCGCTACACTCCAAATCTTGATCTTTACGTTTCCGAGCACCTGGAATGACCGACATTCAAACGACATGGAAACATTGAAATAATTGTTTTATCCTACTAATATTATAAATGCAAAAATTTGTGAGTATGTATGTATGTATGTTTGTATGTTTGTTACTCTTTCACGGGAAAACGGCTGAACCGATTTGGCTGAAATTTGAACTGGAGATAGCTTAGACCCTGGAATAACACATAACACATAGGCTATACTTTATCCCGGAATTCCCACGGGAGCGGGGCCCCGGGTAACAGCTAGTAAATTATATATAAGGGACTCATAAGATACTTGATGAAAAGTGGGTGTATATGTGTATATACTGTGACGTGGTATTTCGTACCCCGTCACTTTGTTTAATTATCGCATTCCCCCAGGTGCAGATATCGCTAAAAATAACGAAAGCACGTCTGAGGCCAATACTCCAAAAATGAACGACTAATTATCTTTAAGTTGAATTCTCTTTACTGAGCTAATTGTATGCTATTTTCTAATTCTGTAATGCTCTTCGAGAACCATCTGCGAGACCTTCGCGTCAAGATACCAAGACATTGCCTGACAGGGGTCACGTACCAGCTCAACATCGACCACCACCGACTACAGACGAACGAATACCGCTGAAACCACTCCCGATGGATGCCTATCTAGTTGTCGAACAGGGTCGTGCGTGATGCACAAACAGCACCTCCAACTATTTGAGACTTATCGGCCAGGAGCCGAACCACGAACGAATGCTTCTACCGCTCGGATGCATCGTCAGGCGGCGTACAGGGCTGTGCGTCAAAAACACAACAAAGCCTCCTGTCGACGATACTTATCAGCCTGGAGCTGAACCGACCCTAACATCTACTAAGTCGTTGACTATCCAATAGAAGACGGTTTTCTCTTCACGAACCATCTTATCGAAGGACTGTGGCGTGGAATAGGCTAATGATATGCTGACCACGTGGATCTGGTGGATCTAGTGTGGGGATCCGGGTTGAGGGCCATCACCACCAGATCGTTCCGGCATGAGGGCTTCGATGAGCGAGGGCCGGGATGCAGCGCCGACGAAATAGCTACAACGGGGAGTACCAGTAAAGCAAGGAGTGAGTTACAGTCGATCGCAAGTCCAAAGGACCGGTGACGTAATATTGCCGCACACCTCAATATCGCAACACATGAGCAGTACGACCCCCCCCCCCCCCCCCCCTCTCACCAACGATACCGCATAGCTGAAGGAAGACATCTCTAACCACGTTCCGACGTCCCGATACCTCGATACCTGTCGTCGAGGGAAAAGAAAAACAAGCGGCGAGGGATTATCGCCGCCTATCCGTGGACCAGGCCACGCGACCTGCTGGTCCAATTAAAATACCGCAAATTTTAGGAAGAATCACGTGACAGCAGCTCGACGAAAATCAGGATCATCGCTCATCTCGTCACTTTACGTTCAGTTACTGATACTAACAGACGTGTTCTTATTATCGCTACCAAAGTTCGTCGTACCGCTATTGTATCGCATCTATATCGCATTCTATACCAGTTTCTATCTTCTTTCACGTAAGTGAGGTTCCTTTTCTATTTTGTGAAGCCACGAGATTACTTGCAATATATCGTACCTTTACCTTTATCTCTCTCTCTCTTTACCTTGCAGTTGGTCTGCTTGAGCCAATTGGGCTCGTATCTTTTCTCTTTATCTTGCAGTTGGTCTGCTTTGAGCCACCTGGGCTCGTATCTTATTCTCTCTTATCTCTTATCTTGCCCCTCTCTCTGTCTTATTGCAAGTAACTTCGCGACTAGTTGACTATTACTTACCCATTGTAGTGACTATCGCTTTATCTTATTATCTTTCTCTTCTGGAATATTTGAATGTCTAATATCGCTGTCTAGCAGCGCGTTCCGTTGAAGGATCAATTTTTATCTTAGCTACTGAGCATTGCTATTTTGTTATATTTTCTCTGATTAGTTTCTATCTGTCTCTTTACCTATTATCGTTGATTATCGTATCTTAGTGAGAGTACCGCGGGAGCGATCTTATATCGCTGCGCGGTCCCGCTCGTCGTTCATTTGACATTGGAGTATTGTGCCGTATCGCATAACATCTTTTTCACTATTTCCTTCGCTAATATCGCTGATCGTAGTTGTCCGTAGTCTATTTGGTTTGCCGTACGTTGCATATTAATTATCTCAAATATTGTTTGTCTTATCTTGAATTGCCTTTTATCGTACCGAATATTATCTCTCTTTCTCTCGCACTTACCGCAAACTAGAGACTACGTATTATCTGTTATTCTCTATATCTTATGCTAATTTTCCAATTGACCTGTCGCTTGAATGTACTTTGTAATTCATAATTCCCTGTCTGCCTCTTTCTGATTATTCTGGTAATGTGATAACTATTACAATTGTTGTATTTCGCATGTGTTTATCATCGCTTCTCATATTTTATGATTTATTTGCTTACCGCTTAATTTAAGTACAGTATATCTTTTTCTGTTCTGCCTTTCTATCATAAAACCGTGTTAATCGTTACCTTTAATATCGCGAGCTTGCGCATATTTCCCGCTTATTTGGAAAACGTTCCGTTATTTATTAACTCTCTCGCTTAACCTTTCTCTGGCTGTAACTATTGTTAATTATCGCATTTATCGTACTTGTATCGCAAACTCTTCAGCTACTTGCTTGTCATTAAACTTATCGCTTCTTGTTTAATATATTTGATATTATTCCTGCTTCACCTGTTTCTTATTTTATCTATTGGATTCGACTCCGCCCCTCTACCATTATCTTGTCTCTCTGAGCGAACTGTGCAAAACCGTCGTAGAACCTGACCTTACCTTTATCTATTACCTTTACCTTTACCTTTGTCTTTTTCTCTAATTATCTATCTTTGACGCAGGTGCGTCTGGCGCCCAACAATCGTATCTTTCTCCCTTAGTATCTCTCTCTATCTAATTATTTAGGTTAGCGACTGCGCCGTAGGGTAACCAATTATCGTTCTATCGTTTTTTACCCTCAAAATTATATTGGTTACAATACACACACTTAAATAATCCCACTAATATCATAAATGCGAAAGTTTGTGTGTATGTGTTTGTATGTTTGTTCCCTTTTCACGCCTCAACGACGGAACGGATTTGGCTGAAATTTGGTATGGAGATAGCTGATACCCTGGATTGATACATAGGATACTTTTTATCCCGAAAAAATGCACGATTCCTGTAGGATCGCGGGTAATACCGTGGGGCAACAACTAGTTATTTAGAAATTAGCGCTGCAATTCAATTTTTCTTCATCATAAATTTGTAATACATTTGGGATGTTTACTACCTGTTGAGGTGCTTTTAATAGTGTCATTGCCTTTGACAGTAATTTCGGAACAAATCGGTGAGACGGACATCGTAGACGTAGGAAGTTTTACAGGTAGACTTGGCTCATTGGATGTCATTGACAAAATAGGAGTGTTTTCGCTGACATTCTGAAAATTTAATAATTTAATTATTATCGTGCAAGTAAAGATAATATCTTGCAAGTAAATCAACCATCCCCAGTACTTAATTTTATTTTTTTCTGATATTGGAATAAGAATTAAAAACGGACACAAACCATGCATATCCTCATATTTTCACTAAAATAATGGGTATGTAATTAATATATGTATGCAAGATAATACTGCCATCTTCCATTAACAATGAATCTTTCAGTTCAATAGTATGAATTATGAATAAGTAGTAATAAAAATATTGTATATTTTATTACTGTTTATTAACATATAAAAAAGCGCCAAATGTGTTACAGTAGCAATATAACCTTCACTTTACACCACCACGACTTACGTTTTACTTTGTTTTTTATGTTAAATAAACCCATGCCTAGTAGACAAGATTCAGCTCAATACACCTACTTTTTTAAAGTTTAGCGAGCGGTGATTAATGTAGGCATATGGGGCCACGTGATGTGTATTCAGCATTTTTTATGAAATGGAATATAATATTCCTATGCGCCAATGACTACTGCTAAAACTATTAAAAACCTAAGAGATTATTTAAATAACTTTCTTATAAACCTAAAAATAAAATAACATCTTTTGGATTTAAGTAAAACTTAAAGTAGATATTCTATGCATATTTTATCTATATTTATTTTCTCAAAATCAAAAATGTTGTAAGATTTAACAGTAACATTTATACTGTAAATAAACTAGAGGTAAAGTCTTATTCATTAGGACTATCCCCTTAAATAGATACCTACTAGTTTTAACTTACCTTTTTAGAATTAGAACAATAATAGAGAATATTGGAAGATTTCCTTGCTTGGTGCTTTCGGCGGTAATCTAGTAAAAGATCATTCGCCCACTTCATAAATTCTTCTTTTGTAGTATATTTTTTTTTCGCATTAGCCCACAACTCATCGAATTCTTTCTGACAGATACTAGGTTTTTTTCCTGTCTAATACTCTGCAAAAAGGTCTTTATACAGATCACCTACTTGAAACATTGTTTTATTAATGTAAAACGTACTAGGTATTATAACGGTTTATGTATGTATTCGGCGCGAAAACAACAAAATAACTGGCGATTGGCGTACCGAGCCGGGCGGTCGTCGGCGGCGCGTGAGAAGATACTTCGTTCGTTGCCTAGTAACGGCGAGTCAAGGCCACACTACACGCCGCTTTTCGATTTAAAAATCACGCGTTTGAAAAAATAATGAAAAAATAAATACACGTGATATCTTATTACACCCCCCTCCCCCCCTGTGACATTTCGTGATTTTTGTCAACCCCCCCCCCCCCCCCTTTTAAGCCTCACGTGATTAATGGACGGCCCCTTAAATAATTGAAGCTAGAAATTCTGCGGTCAAATCAAAACACTCAATGACTGACGTTTCCACCCGTAAGAAAGAAAAAACGACAACCGACAGTACTAACGAGTAACTATACAGACGCTTTTACATATTTCTATATCTTTCCTTTCATTTATAACTTTTTCACAATAATGTCACACACAGAAAACTGTTCTTGATTCTGTTAGGTATGTATTGATATGCTATATAATTTTTGAACTACTGGTAAATTTCAAAAATTAACGACGGAGCCAGGAATCGAACCTGGTATCTAGCGATGCTTTACCGGAGCCTTACTCCACTAGACCACCTAGCCGCCCTCAAAAATTATATACGTTTCACAAAATGAAAATTGCCTCGTGATTAATATTAATATTGATGATGCATATCCGCATTTCAATATTAGACGGTCATTGACCGTCTTACGAGCTTCGCACCAAGAAGCGTAAGATTCCAAAATGTAAATACTTACAGACATTCTTACAAATTTGTGTCTTGAAGAGGAAGAACACTTTCTATATTCACATTGATATGCTATATTCGCAAGCATAGCGTTTATGAGAGTGGGAGCGAATTCGCACGTATGTGTGTGAACAAGTATGTGTGTACAGGAGCGTGCGCGCAGCGCGGCAACGCGAGCGCCGGCAGATTGAAAATGGCTATCGTGCTCGCCACTGCTTGTATCTAGAGTGTAAGTTATATCTGAATAAATCTAAGACATCTTTGAGATTCACGAGTTATTATTTATAACCTCCTCTCCTGCATCTGCCATATTTTGCACATACATAACAAATTGGCGACGAGGATCAACATTTTCATTATATTTTCGGTGCCAAAAACTTCAATAAAATTTCGCTCAAGTCTCCACGTGTTGCATACATTATACATACGTTCAAGCCTACCCACGTGTCTCGCAAGTGAACTTCGCTTAGCTTCCTTCTTGTGATTTAGTGCTAATTACTATAGTGAAAAATACTTTACATACATTTAACTACGTTTAACTCTTGCCTTTCCACTTGTGCATACATCCGTGCGTACTTTTCATGTTGTGAAATTTAACGGTGTTTAGTGCTCCAAAAAGTTTTTTGTTTGTTGCTGTGTGTGTTATTGCAAGTGCTCGTGAGTGCAGAAAGTTCATCTCAATCTCTCCAAAATTGATTTGTTCAAATCGTTCGCGAAGCTTGGAGGCGGAAGCACTAGCGAAAGTGAAAGTGATTGTGAGAGTGAGACCGAAAGTAAACCTTTGGCATCGGTCACTGAAATGTCAGCACCACAGCAACCTGCCCCAGCAGCCGGAGCGGCAACCGGAGTAGCAGTTACGACTTCAAATGCATTACATATCACACCGTTTATCCCGGGGGAGACGTCTTGGGCTCGTTGGTTGAACAGATTCGAGGGCGCTTTAAAAATTATGAAAATCGAAAATTCAGATAAAGTAGTGTATCTGCTCCATTTCGTCGGCGATACAGCTTATAATGCTTTGTGTGATACTTTTGGTGAAACGCAAGTCGATCAGAAGTCCTACGCCGAACTTGCGGCTAAGTTAAAAGAATTGTACGCTCCTCCGGTGTTAGAAATCGCCGAAAACTTTAAATTTAATTCGCGCAAACAGCTACCTGGTGAAAGTATTCAAGAATTTGCAACGGCTTTGACAAAAATGAGCGCCAACTGTGGATTCGGCGATCACACATCAAAAGCCTTACGTAACCAGTTTGTGTTTGGCCTTGCTACGCCTCGTATACAAAGCAGGCTTATAGAAACCAAAGATCTCACTTTCGAATCCGCCCTCTCTACGGCTCTTACAATGGATACTTGCGATCGTGGAACTTCTTGTATACGTGACAGTGCGTCAGCCGTTAATTACCTTAATGCTCAAAAGAAGAGATCTGACGCATCGAAAAAGAAAATTGCAAACTCTGCTCCAAAACAGCAAGTGCCTCCGGTGGATTTCACTAAGCCCTACTGTTTCAGGTGTGGAAATCCAAACCACAAAGCCTTCACTTGCAGACTACCTACGTCTACAGTTTGCCTTTCTTGTCAGAAACCTGGACATCTATCCAGAGTTTGCAAATCTAAATTTAATCAAGTACACCAAGTTGAAGATACCGAGTACACTGATGAGGATTACTACGGCGTGGAGATCGTGGACATTCAAATAGTGGATTCTGAGGACGTCAACTGCCTGGCTCTCCGTGAAAAGTTCATCAAGCAATTCATCGTCAATAACCAGAAGGTCGAGTTCGAGTTAGACAGCGGTGCAGCGGTCTCACTGATGTGGCTCGAAGACGCAAAGAAGCTTTTCCCAAGATCCCGGTTGCAGCGCGCCTCAATACAATTGGTAACATACTGTAAAACTAATCTTAATGTACGCGGTCTCATTAAAGTCATTGTAACATTTGAAAACACTAAATTCAACTTAGACTTGTATCTTACTGATGTAAACCGCCCTCCGTTATGCGGTCGCGAATGGATACATAGTTTCATAAAAATGCACGGCGCGCAAAGCCTATTTACACCTATACTATAAGTTAATGTCAAAGAAATTTCCAGTTTCGATAAAATTGCGTTTACCAAAGAATTGTCCGTTAAATACAAGAATGTAGTTCGGCAAGATTTTTCCCCTATTATAGGACTGGGACTTGTCTCACTAAAACTCAAACCCGACGCCAAGCCGGTGTTCTACAAGGCTCGGAACGTGCCCTTCCGCCTCGTCGAGCCAGTCGACTCAGCCCTGGATAACTGGGAATCTTACGACATACTTGAACCGGTGCCCGCCTCTCTCTACGCAACTCCTATCGTCCCAATATTGAAGAAGGATGGAGATGTCCGCATCTGTGGCGATTACAGTGTCACCATTAATCCTCAACTCATCATCAACGACTGCCACATGCCTACTACAGACGAAATGTTCATGGATCTGGCGGGTTGTATCTGTTTCGCCCGCATCGACTGTTCTTGGGCCTACATTCACATGCCTGTCGATGAGGCTACGGCGGACCTTCTTACCATCAACACGCCCCGCGGATTGTATAGGGTAAAACGTATGTTATTTGGTATAGCTGCTGCGCCAGCTATTTGGCAGAAAAGAATGAATTTCCTTTTCCGCTCTATAAAAGGCGTTTGCGTCTTCCAGGATGATTTGAGGTTGGCTGCCAAAACTCTCCCCGAGTTAATTGCTTTAATTCATGTAGTGTTAAAAATTTTCGATGAGCACAACATTAAAATTAATCTACGTAAATGTTCCTTCTGCGACTTGGAAATTTGTTTCTGCGGTCACGTTATTAATGCTCAAGGTATACACAAAGATCCTACCAAATTCGAGGCAGTCACTAATATGCCCCAACCTCAAAACATCTCTGAATTGCGTACATTTATCGGCATGGTGATGTATTATAATCGCTTCATCAAAAATGCAAGTACTGTACTAGCTCCGTTATACAATCTGTTGAAAGAAAACTCTAATTTCTCTTGGAAAAAAGAATATCAAGATGCTTTCGAATCCATCAAACTTGCCTTTACTAAAGATACTTGCTTGACATTCTTTGACCCAAAGAAACCGCTTATTCTTGCGACCGATGCAAGTCCAGTCGGGGTCGGTGCTGTCATTTCCCATAGCTTCGAGGATGGTACCGAAAGGCCTATTCAATTTGCTTCTCAAAAATTAAACAAAGTTCAGCAAAAGTACAGCCAAATCGATCGTGAAGCCTACGCCATTGTTTTCGGTGTTAAAAAATTTTATCAGTACCTATACGGTCACAAATTTACTCACATTTGCGACAACCGTCCTCTTGTACAAATCTTCAGCCCAGATAAACCCCTACCAGCTTACAGCGCCATGCGCATGCAACATTACGCTATTTTCCTACGCGGGTTTATCTACGATATCAAGTATCGCAGGTCGGAATCTAACAGTAATGCTGACTGCCTTTCGAGACTACCTCTTGCTATGGAGGGTGACACGCCTCACACCTTAGATGTTATAGAAGTCTATCACGCGCAGACCCTACATATAATGTCTGTTGACGTCTTCGATATGCGAGAACTTGTAAAAAATGATGCGAAAATTCAATCGGTCATCGAAAATTTGCGTGCTGGTAAAAATTTATCTCCTAAAGACACCTGGAATGTCGACCCCAGAGAATTCTCTGTTGAAGATAATCTCTTATTCAAGTCCGATAGAATTGTTATTCCAAAAAAGCTCCAACAGAGAATTCTTGAGGAACTGCACGTCGGCCATTTCGGCATCGTAAAAATGAAAAGTTTAGCGCGAGGCCATTGCTGGTGGTCCAATATTGACAAAGATATCGAGAACTTGGTTCAATCTTGCGAGTCTTGTTTGCGCAACCGAAATAACCCAGCAAAAGTGCCTATTCATTTGTGGGAACCTGCCACCAGACCATTTGAGCGAATACATATTGATTTTGCAGGCCCCTTCATGGGCGTAATCCTGTTCATTCTTGTAGATGCCTACTCCAAATGGCCAGAAATCCGCGTTGTCAAAAACATGTTAGCCTCAACTACCATAGATGTTTCTACCGATATTTTTGCTCAATTCGGCTTTCCGGAAGTACTTGTTTCTGACAACGGCGGCACTTACATTTCTTCAGAATTCGAATCATTCCTAAAACTACACGGTATTGCTCATAAATTCTCTGCACCCCACCATACCGCCTCAAATGGTCAGGCTGAAAGGTTCGTTCAAATGATCAAATTTGCTTTAAAAAAAGTCGACGATAAAAAGAATGTGAATGCTAGTCTAAGGAAAATATTAATCCAATACAGAAACACACCGCATAGCACTACCGGTAAAACTCCAGCAGAACTATTTTTAGGGCGTAAGATAAGATGTAAACTGGATTTGTTGAAGCCAGTAGTAGCCAAAGAACAAGCTATCAATGTAAAAGCTTGTAAATTTTCTATAAATCAAAGAGTACTAGTCCGTAATTACACTAAAAATAATAAATGGGTCTTCGGTAGGATTCTAGAACACAGGGGCAATCTGTTATTCAAAATTAAATTAGACGACGGAAGAATCTGGATTAGGCATGCTAATCAAATCTCTGCTATAAAAGGTACCTTGAAACAATGTAATGACTACGACTACTTCGTACCTGAATCGGAGCACGTTTCTCTGTATGAATCTAACAATGCCTCCGCAAGCGTGCCCACGACAAACCCAACTATTGTAATTAACGAGCCAGATGCTTCATCTGATGATGCAAGCAATTCTAGACCTAAGCGTAAAACCAAAAGCCCTATCCGCTTCCCGGATTCTGAAAATTACTTTGGTGATAAAAGCTCCTAAAGCTTTCCTTTCTCACAGGGGGAAGTGTTAGGTATGTATTGATATGCTATATTCGCAAGCATAGCGTTTATGAGAGTGGGAGCGAATTCGCACGTATGTGTGTGAACAAGTATGTGTGTACAGGAGCGTGCGCGCAGCGCGGCAACGCGAGCGCCGGCAGACTGAAAATGGCTATCGTGCTCGCCACTGCTTGTATCTAGAGTGTAAGTTATATCTGAATAAATCTAAGACATCTTTGAGATTCACGAGTTATTATTTATAACCTCCTCTCCTGCATCTGCCATATTTTGCACATACATAACAGATTCAAGAATATTTTATTTCTTGGATCAAGAGTATGCTATTTTTTAAATACAAATATCACATATTCTTGAATGAAGAATACTCAGCACTTGATTCAAGAATATTTTAATTCTTGATTGAAGGATTGTTTTCTTTGTATGTAGGCCATTTTTTTTATTTTTTGTATTACAAATCAACCCTCACATGTATATCCTGCTTCTTAAATTTTCATTTTTCAGTTACAGCCCATTCAAAATTTTGCTCGGATACAACGTGTTTTCACATTATGTTTTCAAGTTCAGAAATGAATGAATTTCTGAATAATGACCTTTCATATTCGTTTGCTGAATGTTTGCATCTTTTATTCCATAATATTCATTGGAACAGTTTCATTGCTCATTTCTGTTCAAAGCTCGAATCATTTTTTGTTTCACAAATAAAGATACGTTATCGTCGAAGAGAGAAATAATGACCAACTGTTCACTTAAGTACCACAGCGATTTATCATTTTTAAACAAGCTGTTTTTGATACGGAACTGTTTATAGCTTTATACTCAATCAAGTCTTGCATCAAAGTTAAGTCATTGTGTGGTGCCAGAATCGCAGATGGAGCAGTGAACCAAGCTTTTAAATATATTATTACAAGAAAAATACATACTTGACGTAAGCCGTTAATTTCTCGAGCTGATAATTTGAATTCTTCTCTAAAAAGGAATATTTTCAACGAGTAAATGGCTTTTGCCATCCAACGAGCATGATGACTGGGTCTGGATGTTTAAACGTAAAGTTAATTTTGGGCTTCTCCCCTAAGAAAATCAGTGATAGCTCTAAAAGTTCTTTATAATCATCCCTCGGTTGATGAACCTGTTAAGTATACGTTATAAATTAAATTATAATTGCCTTATAAATTGAAGAAGATTAGACAACTCGATTAAGAACATTTTGCTCTCATAATTTTTATGATAAAATAAATTTACGAATTTATACCTGTAAATTTTCTTCAATCAAGTTGACAGAGGCTTGTTTGCTATTGGACGATATTTCACTAACGATACAATCGTCCATCTCAGCCTTGAAGTTGGATTTATCAAGCTCGTTCCATTTATTTTTAAATCAAGAAAAGAATTGAACATTTGGACCTGATGAGGTTGGCCAATATACTTCAAACACACCTTTCAAAATGAGTTCAAAGATGTGATGGCGACAAGGCAAATGGATCAACTCTTGATTTAAACCTTTTCCTACTTCAGCAAAAGTTCCATGATGAATTCCTAGAATACAAGTGAAACAAACGAAAAACATGAATGATGTTAATAATTACCTTATATGTTATTGATAACTAACCTGTATTAACAGCTGCTGTGTCAAAACACATTCCTCTAATATATGAACTCTCACCCCACTGATTGAGAGTTTCAAGAATAGCAACTGCTTGATCATTGGCACATCCTGACTTCAGATTGGGCACACCTAACAATTGTTCAATACCACATGATGTCAGAACGATTGTAAGTCTATCCACAAGATCTGTTCCAGTGATGTCTGTCAACAGTTTTCCATCCCAATGCACAATATAATTGTCTTCAATTTTCAGTTCATCTTTCAACCCCTTTGCAATTTCTTGACGTAAAGCATTTCGACTACGCTGAATTGTTTCATAACTGATGTTAACACTATTTAAATCAATTCCAACGCTTTTCAAAGTCGCAGCAATAATGTACATTGCGTTCCTGCTAGAAACATTCGATCGATCTAATGCAGCCACTAATTCTGGTGTCATCACGTAAATTTTAGGAATAACAGGTGGTGTCAATCCGTTTTCAAAATCCGAGATTTATTTCGAGGTTATGCTTACTGATGACTGAGATGTTATTATGTCAGATTCTTGTTTAATGATTGGGAGATGCTCATCTTTTGCTGGCTGCTCTACAATTTAAAAATTAAATATTTTTATGAGTAAAAAAAATTATTCAATACACAAAAAAATGATTTGCCAATTTTAGAATGAGATATAAAATTATTCATTGAAAATTGGAAGTAATTGGAATTTGTATTCGTTGAGTTTTAATTATTTAAGAAAATTAGAGCTACAGATATTTCTTGATCAGCGCATGAATGAGTTTTAACAATACATTAATAATTAATATCAGTTTGAGTACTGTGAATATTCGTACGTGTTCATAAAATTTAATACTTACTTATTTCATCAACTATCATGACATCTGATTCGGTGTCTGGTTGTGAACTTAAATTAATAATTCCTCTTCGATTCAAACTTTTTTGGCCTTCTAGAAAAATCCTTTTATCATGATCAATTGATTCAAGACTCTTGTGATCCGTAATATCAAAAAGTTCATTCAGCTTTTTTTGAAAGAGAGACTGGTTTTTTTTTTTGAATTACTGACTTTTTTTTGTTGCTACTTTTCTGTAAATTTTTCCACTTACAATGTAAATTTCGTAATTTTTTCACAGCATTTTGTCTTCCACAAATCGGCAATCCCAAAGAATGCCATTGTTTTTCCACTTTGATTATTGTGTTAACTGCACCTTTATTAATTGTCTCGTTCATTACTTTATGATGGTAAAAAAAAGTAGCCATAACCTCTTTAACAGTAGGTAATTTACGGCCAAAATCGTTTGGGTTTGGAGAACCGATTAAAAAAATAGGTTTGCAGCTCATTTTGATATAGCCTTAAAAATTTCAAATAACTAAATTTGGAAATGAAAAAACTGAAACAATGAAGGTGATTCTTATTAAAGACAATTGAATACAAATCAAACTAGAGAAGATCTGACTCAGTAAACAAAGTTAAAGAAGATTGGTGCAACCTTAAGTTTTATTTACATGTTACGTGGGGGTGAGGGTGTACTGAGCGGTGGTAGTTAATGATTAATTGAATAATCTAGCTCCCACGTAACGACAATGAATAATAATTAAATCTAAGAAAAGACTTACCTTTCGGTAAGCCGGTAATTTGTAGGATCGTGTCGCTATAGACCTGTACAGGTCTGTGAGGTTTGTTTAAATAGTTGAGGCTATTTTATAATAAAGAAAATGGGAAGAAGGTCGCTCAAAATAAATGTTTTAAAAGATTTAACTGGTAAAAGATGAAGTATATTCTGGTTCAATTTAGTTATTGAAATATCTGGTAACAATCGATGGTGATAATTATATATTTGAGCCAAAAATAACAATTTATAAAGGTTTCAAATTGAATTAAAAATCGCGTGTTATACTATTCTAGAAGATAATATTATTTGGTACCAGGAACATCTACTCTGAACGATGGTTATAACTAGCTGGTCGTGATTATTGTATGGTATCTCTCTTTTTAGATTATCTTAAATCGTTTAATATAATATATATATATATTTAATATATATATTTAATCGTTTAGTCTTATTTGTTAATTCTTGGAAACAATAAGTGGAATTTAATTGGGGGTAGTGAAGCTAGCCACCAATTCTATGCTTGGTTTTTGTGAATTTACTGAAGTAGTTTTGATTATCAAGGTGAACAAGAATTCGTCTAATTTTTTGAGGGTTAACACTCGGATTGACTTAGCTTTTGGGTGAATCGGTCGACGAGATTGAGAGCCGTCGGATCGTGTCGGTCTGCGTCGGTAGAATGCTGGACCAGGGGCCTCACCTCAAATTTGGAAGAGTTGATGAATCGAATGATGTTGAACGTTGGTCACTTAGTCTTTGTGAATTTAGAATGATATCTTGTTATCGAAAGTTTGAAAGTGTCTGTTTGTGATTTTGATGATAAGTTAAAATTGATTGGAACGATTATTTATTAAAAATGATAGTGTAATTATTATTATTTTTTACTTAAGATTACCTGATTCGCTTGAATCAGGGCCGAACTCAATTTTAACTAAGGAAAATGGAATATGATAAAAATGTCTATTCACGAAATGACGAGATTTAGTAAAGAACAGAAAAGATGGAAATGTAGAAGATAGTGAGTCTTTTGCAATTAACAGAATAACTGAATGCTCGAATTTAACGAATTAGCGCGAGACTTTAGGCCGGTCACAACTAAGATTTTCCAAACGCTACTCTTGCTCGAGAGGGCTAATCCGGGTTTACGTCCACGCACTTCGCGACTTGACAGACGAAAGACGCGGCTTCTTGGGCCCGAGGGTCCAAGGAGCTGCAGTTGTAATTAGTTACAACGGTAATTAGCCAATGAGGTGCGAGGGCGACCTCCTGGTGCCCAAATCCACATGGTCAGCGTTACTTCTCGCTCTTCGACGGTGTTCCGACGATTCTCAATCTCGTCGGTGACACATTGAAGATATGAACAAAAGATATTTACATGCAATGTTCACACATTCATTCATACATTCCAATAAGTAATCTATTTTAATTTGGTGGTTCTAAAGGTAGTGGTTTATCCTAGTTATTGATTATAATTTTAATTTGAAAAGAGGAATATTTCCAGGCTGAGCGCTACTGATACTAACTCAGCAGTCTCTCATCTCAGTTCTTGGTACCAGATAAATAGAATAAAGTTGAACCTTATACTAGGGATCATCGTTGGTCTCTACGTGACTTTTGCCAGGAGGGGTGGAACTCGCCGTTATTAGAATATGAGATTTTGATGAAATGATATCTGTGCATTGAAGAAATTAAAGCAATGAAATGAAATGGAATTTTGAAAAAGTTACGCCAAGGCGGTACGTCGGGGCGTAACATCCCTCCCCACTTAGAAACCATCAACGTCCCCGTTGATGAATAATTAAAGTCTAGTAGGTATATGAAAATTGAGAGTAAACAAAATGATAATGTATGTGTGTGTGTGACAATGATAATGATGAATTAACGTATTATATAGATATAAAAACAAATTTCAGGTCGGCGGGAGAGTAGCTCTCTGTGATCAGTAAACTGGTCAGCCGGCCTTCACATTACCAACAACTATATCTTAGGTTAACGTAAGGGAGTAAAGGTGGTATATCTTATGACATGGTGACAATCGTTGCTATCACAATCTAGGCTGTAAGGTCGGCGGGAGAATAACTCTCTGTGATCAGTAAACTGGTCAACCGGCCTTTACATTAAGGACAACTACATCTTAGGCTAACGTAATGGAGTAATATCATGATTAAAGGTGGAATATTTTATAACATGGTGACAATCGCTGCTACCGCAATTTAGGATGTAAGGTCGGCGGGAGAATAACTCTTTATGATCAGTGAGACTGGTCAGCCGAGTTCTTCATAGCAAAAATGACTTATGCGAAACGTTGGTGGAACGGCTAGTATGTTCTGCGTTATTTGACATTTGGCTTTGGCGCTGCTGGACATCAGGTGTACCGTGTCCTCTGATTGGTGAACGAGATCTGGATGCTCGGCTAGCTGGAGAGCCTCACGCCTCGGTAGAGGCCGGATTCCGTGCATTTAGATCTTTGTGGTGGGCCCAGTATCATGTGACCCACTGAGAGTCGTAGTCGTATGTGTACCCTCGTAGCGGATACTCGTTAATAGGTTGACGAACGGGAATCCTGGCAGTACTTTTAAGTGCTGCCTTGTTTTGGCATCTGGGTTCCTTTGGAGTAGTGCATTCTGGACCCAAACAGCTCGTCGACTGCATTCAGCCACTCGAACTCGCCTTTTCTCCTGTTAGGTTTTGTAAAAGTTTTCACCAAATTGCCATTTGCCTTAAATAATTGCCGAAGTTCCAATGGTCATTTTTTCTAATATACTGTAGCATTTTTAACATTAATTTGGAATGAAAGGAATTTGAAAGAAAGGAAAGGTTTCAAGGTTAACATCACACTGAGTTGATCCATTCAAAAGCTTCTGAACAAACTCTAAGGGCAGATCAAGTTCATCGCTGAACTTCCCTCTTAGGTGTTAGGCTTCAAACTTAGAGCTAGTTACAGTTGAATATCCCACGTTGCGGTTGGTCACGCCCCATCCGTTGGCGTTAAGCTTAAAATTACTTAGAAATATCCCAGGATTGTTGGTAAATGATGTGATCATGTAGTCCTCCAAGTTCGTTTCCCTCGAAAATGAATGTTCATTACTCCCAATCTCATATTTGTAATCGCATTAATCAGTCTACAATGCGTTCCATCAGTAAGCCAATTCGAGTTTGTCTACATGTTTAATGAATCTTTCACCGTTGTTACCTTCTAATACTACGTTATTGTTTTACAAGACTTTAACAATTCTGTATGGACCCTGGTATCGTTTGCTAAATTTTCCTTTCCTAGCTTCTATCTGTACGCGTACCATGTCTCCCGCTTTGCCTTTGAACGGATGTACTGTCCGATCGTAATACATTTTCGACCTTTCCTTCGCCTGCACTAAGTTGTTCGCAGCCAAGGCCTGCATTTCGTTTAATCTGATTATTAGGTCTTCAAGATACGAGTTGTACGTTAAACGGTTTTCCTCAGTATCAAACGAAGTTGGACAGCGCGCTATTCTTCCGAAAACTAGCTCATACGGTGTGAAGTTTGTGGCTTCATGAACTGCCGTATTGTATGAAAACATAGCAAATTGAACTAGTTCATCCCAATCGTCAAACTCATTAATATAATGTTTAATGTACTCTGTTAAAACAATATGACTACGTTCTAATGCGCCATTTGATTGTGGTCGATAGCTGGAAGTTGTAATATGTTTAATTTTGAAAAGTTTAGCTAATTCTTGTAATAGTTTATTTACGAAGCTTGTTCTTTGATCTGTTAGAATAGTTTTAGGCGATCCAAATTGCAAAATCAGATGTTTTACCATTGCATGAGCCACTGTCTCAGCTCTTATATCGGGAATAGGCACGGCGATACAAAATTTTGTCAAATTATCCTGCATAGTTAAGATATGCTTGTTGCCACTAGGGGTCTGCGGAAGTGGACCTACTGTATCTAGTGAAATTTTCTGAAACGGCTCAGATGGAGTGTCCGTTATTAGCATTGGCTCCCTAGTCTTTACGCGAACTAGCTTTTGTTCTTGACAGCTTTCGCATCTTCGAATGAAATTACTGATATCCTCTCTCATTCGTGGCCAATAAAATCTTTCGCGGATTCTTCGATAAGTTTTGGTCACGCCTTTGTGTCCTCCCATTAGTCCACTATGCATTTCCGAAATTATGCCTGGTCTTATTTCCGATGGTGGTATCTCGGTTATACCTGAACAGATTGTAATGTCTATGTCTTCGTCTTCAAAAATATCTATTAATAAATTTGAGATGTCTATTGATAGTTCGTCAGTCATATCCCCTAATTTTGAAATTCTAAATGTTTTTATTTTCAAATCTAATAAAGTCGTTTTCAAATTTCCCAAAGCTACCTTGACGTTATGTAATTCAATTTTGTCAAAATGTTTTCTTTTAACTACGAGGCCAAATATGCTATATTTTCCCGGTTTTGTAATGATAACTTGGCCTAATTTTGGTTTTGCATCACGATGATCGTCTGCATTTATTAATTCCAAATCGTTTAATAGTCTGCTGACTGGTGTAGAAAATTCTGAATCTATTGATATGAAATGTACATAATTGTCTTTTCTGTATGTCAAATTTTCACGACTGAATGAGATTCTATTCCCTGAATAGTAACCTGTTTTGGGAAATTTTAATGGCGATACTGTTTCTAAGTCTGGTGGTATACTTTCCGTAATTTCAATTCGCGTTGGTAAATCTCGGAATTCTAGTTGCGGCTGTAAACGCCTTGGCGTTTTGCTGACCTTGCTTTTCACTGAAATGTCCCCTGTCTCATTCAACTCAGGTATCATATTCAAAGGATACGGGGTTGAGAGTGCTATTGGTCTGGGTGCGACTATAGGTGTTGGTAATGCCGATTTCTGCAAAGGTCGACTAACTACTGACTCATTCAAATTAGTTTGATTGGTATTAGTCTGTCCAGCCTCGCTATTGTCTCCTTGATTTCTCTTAACTTTTTCTAAAAATCTCTCAATTTTGTTATTCAGTTCGTCGTCATCCGTCTCGTCTTTTTCGTCGAGTACCTCACGTATGGTTTCGTCTAATTCTTCACCCTCTGATATATGGCCTGGTAACTCTACTTCATCTGCATCCGATTTATTGGAGTTGTCTAGAAGACTCCTCTCGTGCAAGGTCTTGTCAAAGAGTTCAAATGAATCTTGCAACTCCTTCGGATTCAGATTACTTCTTTCGCGCAAAGATTTATTAAAGAGGTCAAATGATTTCCTTAATTCTTTAGGATCTATAGATAATTTAGCTTTACGACTCGCTTCTGTTTGCAAAAATACATCATCATCCGAATCGCTATCTCTATCACGCGGTGATTTTAATTTTACTGTTATATTTTCAGGCTCAGAATCAGATTCAACGTTGTCGTCGTCAGTCTGAACGTCTGTTTGTTCAGGTTGTTGTGTTCCCTGGGATGTAGTAGGTTGTTCAAGACCTAAATTCGGTAATACACTTCTTTGCCTCCGGTAGGCCGGCGGTTCGGAAGATTCATCGTCGGATGAGTCTTCAGAAACAGCTTGCCTACTTCCTGCTGTTGTCCTAGCTCTCGATCGAGTTCTTGTTGAGATCGCGTTCTCATCACGCTCTATGGTAGTCTTTGTTTTTGGACAGAATGTTTCGTCAGCTGATTTTTTCCTTGGGACTGAGTCTGATTTAGCTAATGGTCGCTTTATTTTTGGAGCAGGTAATTTTGAAATTTTCGAATCGATGGGTAATATCTTCCATTGGTTCGGTTTACTCCTGACCTTCAAGTTTGACCAAGGGTTCATAATAGCAAATATCGTTTGGAGTTTTTGATTTTCTATTAATTTTAAATTTGTACAAGCAAAAATTTTGATTCCCGTTCCTCCAAAAATGAATCGTAACATGGTTCTTACCTTGTTCCATGCTAGTTTATCTAGACCGCATCCCATTCTAGGTATTCTAACTGTTTTAACAGAGTCATACTCTAAAATTTTCCGAAAATTGATCAGACTGAGGTACATGTCTTCATATTCTGGTTTGTCCCAAAAGTTTAATTTTGTCATAATGTAATAAATTTTCTGATCTGGCAGTTCTAATTTAGCTACTGAATGCATATCAGCTTGACTGCGAAGGTGTTCCGGTACCCCATACTTTTTCCTAAAATCGCTTGCTATACCGGAACTCATTTCAAGATCTACAGAAACGGTATGCGCATAATTGTCAAGTCTATCGAAAACGCTTTCGTGTACTTCAATAATGTTTGGATTTTCAATATCAGCTGTTCTAATTATTTTCAAATAGTCTGAATACTTTGGAAATGAATCTACAGATTTAATTATTAGGTTGTCACTGTCGTTTCCGCTATCAGATGACTCCGGCGATTGGTTAATGCCGTCGGTAATAGGGACTGGGTTGCGCGACAATGCATCTGCGTTACTGTTAAGTCGTCCAGCCTTGTGTTTGAATTCATACTCGTAATCTCGTAACTTGAGCCTCCATCGTATTAGTCGCTGCCCGGGATCTTTAATCGAGTCGATCCAGCGTAATGGCTCATGATCACTAACCAGTGTGAATTTTCGGCCATAAAGGTAAGGTCGAAAATGTAGTACGGCATATAGAGCTGCTAAACACTCTTTTTCAGTTGTAAAATAATTTTGTTCCGCTTTGCTCAGAGCACGAGACAGGTAGGCGACGGGCATATCATAACCGTCCACTTCCTGGCTCAAAACGGCTCCGATTGCATAGTCGGATGCGTCGGTAGTTAACGTGAATTGCTTCTTAAAATTTGGGTACTGCAAGATAGGATATTGGCACAGACACTTCCTTAAAATTTTGAAACTTTTCTTTTGATCTTTACCCCAAATAAATGGTGATTCCTTCTTTAATAAGTCTGTGAGAGGCCTAGCCTTTCCCGCAAAATCTTTAATAAAACGCCTGTAGTAACCGGCGAGTCCCAGAAATTGTCTAATGTTCTTAGGATTTTTAGGTTGTGGAAAATGTCGAACCGCGGTAATTTTCTTCGGGTCCGGTCTAACTCCTGATCTGCCAATAATGTGGCCTAAATAAGCCACTTCTGTTTTTAGGAATTCACATTTATCTGGTTGTAACGTTAATTTAGCGTCCTTTAATTTGTTAAATAACCGGCGGATTTTCTTCCCGTGTTCTTCTAAATTCTTTGCATAAACTACGATGTCGTCTAAATAAACGAAAACTTCGACACCTTGTAGTCCGCGTAATGTTTGATCCATTAATCTTTGAAATGTAGCGGGCGCGTTTTTAAGCCCTTCAGGCATTCTGAGATATTCGTAATGACCGTTTGGTGTTGTGAATGCGGTTTTTGCTCTATCTTGGGGGTCCATTTCAATTTGTTGGAAACCGCTGGCAAGATCGAAAGTTGAAAAATATCGCGCTTCACCGAGATGATCAAGAATGTCTGTAATGTTAGGTAATGGATACGCGTCCCCAATTGTCTTTTCATTCAATTTCCGAAAATCAATTACCATGCGCCATCGTTTTCTACCCGCAGAATCTGGTTTTTTGGGTACAATCCACACGGGTGAATTATACGGTGAATTTGAAGGAACTATTATTCCGTTGTCAATTTTAATTTTGATTTGGTTTTCAATCTCGGTTTTGTGGATTGGAGGGAACCGGTATTGTCGCGTATTAATCGGTATATCATCCTCGGTTGGTATACGATGCTGAATTCCGGGTGTAGATTTTAATTTATCTCCAGGTAAATGAAATAATTCTGGATATTCCTCAATGATATCTAATACGTGGTCGCGTTCCTCTATATTTAAATGATCTAAATGCAATTTTGATTGAATTTCTGTAAATCGATCAGTCACTACAGGTTCTAAATTTAAGTCTTCTGAACTTGAATCGTGATATTCATACTCCTCCGGAAAGTTGTGATATTCAAAAGGTATCACATCCTGTGGTGGAATCTCTATCTCAATATCTCTATCCAAGGTATTAATCGCAAGAACATGGCATAAGCCATCTTGTACCGAGACTGCAGCCTCACCAATGTATACTCCGTCCATGGTTTCTACGCGTGGCAAATATGCTTCTTTTGTGCCACAACTGATTACGTCAATGCCAATGGCTTGCTTTGTGCGCGCACGAATTTTAAAGAATCGTTTTTGCGGTTTTGTTTCGGTATCGGAATGTTCTTCGTATCCGATAAATCGTATCGGTCTAATCGGGTCAGTTTTCGTTACCAAGGTGTTATGTGTGAAAGAGATCTCAGCCTTACGTTCGCGCAAATAATCTTTACCTAATATACCGTCGCAATTTAGCAAAAAGGTTGATCGTACGACGTGAAATTTACTTGGTTCGTTTTGTAAAGTCAAATTTGTTATTCCCAAAGTTTTTACTTTATCGGTTGTTATTCCCGTAATCGTAGAAATTTCGTCTACACTGATTAAAACGTCAGGATGTAAAACATTAGCTTTAATAAGACTGATATCTGCGCCGGTGTCTATTAGAAAAATAGCTGAGTGTTCTTTTAATTCAGGAGCTGTCATCCTGATCAGTGGCGATTCTCGATCTGGTCCGCGCGTATCAATGCACCGGCCGGCGGTTCCGCGAAACGGACCGTCGGTTGACGCTCGGGCGTCGCGTACCTCGCCGTTGCGTCCGGACGACGAGTCGCGTTCAAGTTTAAAGATTCAGCTGTTTCGGACGTTCTACGCGGAGATGGTGACCGTGTTCTGACGTTCGAATTATCAAACCTCGCTTGATTAAAACTGGACTGCTGATTCGGGTCGTATGAACGGGTGTTTAAATTTGGCGAATTCGGTCTGCTCGTATTTAAATTTGCTCCCGGCGATCCCGATCTCTGTGGAATCGATGTAGGATTTATTGTGGGCGGATATCCATAAGGTGGTAAATACGGATATGTCATCGGCGGATAATAATACGGGTGTTGTGGAAAATAAGGCGGATATTGATAACCACGCGGTTGCTGGTACTGAAGCTGTGAGTGAGCGGGCATGCCGTATGGGTAATAACCCCTCGGTTCGGGTGATCGTCGATCGGCGACGTTTGCCGTCGGGTGTCTGTACATTGCCGCGTTCGGCGACGGGCTTCTCGCGCGCGTCTCCGCTCCGTCTAAGATGCCATAATTCGAATACAATCGCGGCGCGTTATTTTGATTATAGATCATTGGAGAGTTCGGTTGCGGAATTTGTACTCTCTGCGTTTCTCCGGAAGATATTATTCCCTGGCGCATACGATTTTCTGTTTTTCGCGCTAACTTAAACGCTTCTTCCAATGTCTTTACACGTCCTTCAACATATCTTTCGATAGCTTCAGGTAGTCCTCGAATATAAGCATCCAACGCGTTCACTTGTAGAACTTTCATTACCGCGTCGACTTCGCTTTTTCCGTACTCGTCTTCTAAAGCTACGCGAGCTGCACTAATCAAGATTTTTAATCGATCGTAGAAATCGCTCACGTTTTCATCACGTTTCATCCGTATATTCGCGATCTCTTGTTGATAATACGGATAAGTCTTTTCAGCTGCAAATCGACTTTTCAGATGTTTTATCAATTCGTTGACCGTATTGAAAGTTTCGCCATATGTACTGTCGCGAGCTGCTCCTTGCAATTTTCCTAGAACGCACTTTACATATGCGCCTTCCGAATTCGGCGGAATATACACTGAACCGTTTTGCACGTCTTGTAAGAAATCTTTCAAACGAATGTTTTTCCCGTCAAAGTATGGAATATTTAATGTACTATGCTGCAACGCAAAGCACTCCGCCATCGACGTCATCATCGCATTACTCGCGTCTAGAGCGGATACATTGGTTCGGTCCGCGCTCTGGTTTCCCGTTTCGTTAGGCATTTCAAAATCGAAAAAGGTTGTTTATGCACACGAAATAATTCAGGCCAATTTTTAGGCAAATATTGGGAACACAGTTAATACACAAATGACCAGTGGAAAATTCGGCAATATACGATATCAGGATATTATGACATATACAAACAAATACACAAATAATGATTCGCAGAGTTTCATGCACAATTTGTCGTTAATTATATAATTATTATCTAGAAAGAAAGATACTTTGTTTTTTCATGCGTTTGACCAGTTTTTCAATTTTAACACAAAAACTAAAGAAAATTTTTTTTTTTTTTTTTTTTTTTTATTTAAACAAATCTCACTTTTAGCAACAAAATCCCACCGCTGCCACCAATTCTTGTGTTACGTGGGGGTGAGGGTGTACTGAGCGGTGGTAGTTAATGATTAATTGAATAATCTAGCTCCCACGTAACGACAATGAATAATAATTAAATCTAAGAAAAGACTTACCTTTCGGTAAGCCGGTAATTTGTAGGATCGTGTCGCTATAGACCTGTACAGGTCTGTGAGGTTTGTTTAAATAGTTGAGGCTATTTTATAATAAAGAAAATGGGAAGAAGGTCGCTCAAAATAAATGTTTAAAAAGATTTAACTGGTAAAAGATGAAGTATATTCTGGTTCAATTTAGTTATTGAAATATCTGGTAACAATCGATGGTGATAATTATATATTTGAGCCAAAAATAACAATTTATAAAGGTTTCAAATTGAATTAAAAATCGCGTGTTATACTATTCTAGAAGATAATATTATTTGGTACCAGGAACATCTACTCTGAACGATGGTTATAACTAGCTGGTCGTGATTATTGTATGGTATCTCTCTTTTTAGATTATCTTAAATCGTTTAATATAATATATATATATATTTAATATATATATTTAATCGTTTAGTCTTATTTGTTAATTCTTGGAAACAATAAGTGGAATTTAATTGGGGGTAGTGAAGCTAGCCACCAATTCTATGCTTGGTTTTTGTGAATTTACTGAAGTAGTTTTGATTATCAAGGTGAACAAGAATTCGTCTAATTTTTTGAGGGTTAACACTCGGATTGACTTAGCTTTTGGGTGAATCGGTCGACGAGATTGAGAGCCGTCGGATCGTGTCGGTCTGCGTCGGTAGAATGCTGGACCAGGGGCCTCACCTCAAATTTGGAAGAGTTGATGAATCGAATGATGTTGAACGTTGGTCACTTAGTCTTTGTGAATTTAGAATGATATCTTGTTATCGAAAGTTTGAAAGTGTCTGTTTGTGATTTTGATGATAAGTTAAAATTGATTGGAACGATTATTTATTAAAAATGATAGTGTAATTATTATTATTTTTTACTTAAGATTACCTGATTCGCTTGAATCAGGGCCGAACTCAATTTTAACTAAGGAAAATGGAATATGATAAAAATGTCTATTCACGAAATGACGAGATTTAGTAAAGAACAGAAAAGATGGAAATGTAGAAGATAGTGAGTCTTTTGCAATTAACAGAATAACTGAATGCTCGAATTTAACGAATTAGCGCGAGACTTTAGGCCGGTCACAACTAAGATTTTCCAAACGCTACTCTTGCTCGAGAGGGCTAATCCGGGTTTACGTCCACGCACTTCGCGACTTGACAGACGAAAGACGCGGCTTCTTGGGCCCGAGGGTCCAAGGAGCTGCAGTTGTAATTAGTTACAACGGTAATTAGCCAATGAGGTGCGAGGGCGACCTCCTGGTGCCCAAATCCACATGGTCAGCGTTACTTCTCGCTCTTCGACGGTGTTCCGACGATTCTCAATCTCGTCGGTGACACATTGAAGATATGAACAAAAGATATTTACATGCAATGTTCACACATTCATTCATACATTCCAATAAGTAATCTATTTTAATTTGGTGGTTCTAAAGGTAGTGGTTTATCCTAGTTATTGATTATAATTTTAATTTGAAAAGAGGAATATTTCCAGGCTGAGCGCTACTGATACTAACTCAGCAGTCTCTCATCTCAGTTCTTGGTACCAGATAAATAGAATAAAGTTGAACCTTATACTAGGGATCATCGTTGGTCTCTACGTGACTTTTGCCAGGAGGGGTGGAACTCGCCGTTATTAGAATATGAGATTTTGATGAAATGATATCTGTGCATTGAAGAAATTAAAGCAATGAAATGAAATGGAATTTTGAAAAAGTTACGCCAAGGCGGTACGTCGGGGCGTAACATACATGTTAATAACGTCATGAAGGTGGCGCCATAATTGACTACAGTGATATTAGCGGTAAAAAATTAAAACAGTAATAAAAGTTATCCATTGTATAATATGATCAAATTTAAAATCTTTTAAACCCTTTAAACTATGTTGTTACAAAATCTATTTTCATTCAAATCAAAATCGATAAAAAAAAAATTTACAATGAATTTATCGAATAAGAAATACAAAAGTAATAAAAAAGAAGATATTCTATACATTTAAGGCATTATTTAATAAAGTTCAAAAAATTGTAAATACGATTTTTTACAATTATGAATTGGAATTAAACTTCGAATAACTTTTAAAGGAGTCAACCTAGCAAAAAATCATATCAGACCTTTTTTGTAGATCGTCAAATTCTCTACAAGAATAATTTTTTGTTTTCACTCGACAGTTATCCATTCATAAGCATAAAAAATCCAAAGAAAATAAAAAAATATTCCTGTGTTATTTAAATGGGAAATCACAAATTACAAATCGCCACCTCTTAATATTAATATTGAGAGCTCAAACTTTAGCAGAATTTTTTTTTCGTCATTTTGGAAGATATTTTCATGGTATCAAATGAAAAAAAAATTAAAAATTCATTTTGGCCCACCCTACTATCGATGTATGTAACACTTTTAATTTTTCCTGGCATAGTTGAGAGGTTGGGACGGGATAGGGTGGGTCTCTTCATCGCAGCGACCTCCACGTGGTGAGACCTGGGTCATTGATGGCAATGTATTTAGTAGGGGTGCGCGATTCTAGATCGATCCACTCAAGAATCGAACTTTTGGGTCGAGAAAATGGATCTTTTGTATTGATACTTTACAAATCGATTTTTTCTAGAATCGATTCTAAGTCTGCAAGGATCGGATTAGGTTCTTAAATCTTCAATTAGAAAAATTTTTGAAAGTCCCTTTTGGCGTTCTGTATTTTATGGATAATATAGGTTTGAGAATACAAAAGAATCGACCAATTTCTAGCGCTGAATAAATCTAATATCACAACTCGTAAAAAAAGCTTTCCACCCAGTCGGCTGGATTTGTGTAATATGTATTGTGACGTGGATTTTTCCCGCTCCTCGGTCACTCGGAGAAAATGACCGAGAACTTACCGCGTGCACAATAAATCGGCGTCCGCGAGATATCCTGGACCTAAAACAATATCGCGAAATTTGTTAGGCGCCTGGCGTGATCAAATCGCCTCGAAATCGGTAATGCGATATACCGCAACCATATACTCGATAGCTCAGTACCGCGGAGAGAGAAGGGGTAATTTGGGTAGAGAGAAATACGACACACGTACGCCAACACGTTATTTTACAAAGCAATAATAAAATTAAAATAATATATTTCCAGCCAGCGATAATACAAAACAAAAGAAATGATTCTTCAAAAGTCGCTCTTCGCGATTCCAAATACAAATACTTAAGTTTAACAAAAGAAAAGAAAGAACAAAAACAAAAAAAAAGTTAACAAATCTAGAAGACCTCTGCGGCCTACGCGCGCTAGTCGCTGCCTTAAGAATAACCGCTAACTCACAAAAATCAAAAACAAAATTGAACCCGACGCGCTGCCCGCGATCGTCCTCTACGGAATGGCGCTAATCGCTAACCTAACAATAAACTCCTCGACGAAAACGGAACCGAAATCCCGACCGACACGCTGACCGCGATCGGTAATAACTCAAAAAAATTACTTATGCCTACGGGCGTTAATCGCCACCTTATTACTAACCATTAATGCAAAAGCCCCAAACGAAAAAAGGGGTCGTCGCGTTACCTGCGACTGTCCTCTAAAAAAAAATTCTTACGAACACGCACCCGAGCTCAACTTTCTCCGCGACGTCGGGACGCGGTTCGCGAATTCGAACGCTCCCCTTTCGATGGCTCGCGACCTACACGAGAAATGATATTTTGTCGTTCTGATTTGACGTGACCCCGTGTAACGGAATTTGGTTACACTCAAATTCGAGACAATAGTGCCTCGGCTCAACACGTGGCTCGACTCGACCTTCTCGATCACTCGAAATTGTCTCTACTTTATTACGCGCAACTCAGGCTACGGTCACCAAACGAAAGAATCGGCAAACGAATTTCGAGGATTTCTCGACAAGCAAATTACAAACGGCTATCCTTTCTCGGACAAGTCCTCTCTCAATTGCTCTCGAAATTCGATCGCGAGGATATCAGCAACGCTTACCGCTCCACATCTAGCTCACGAAGCTTCCAACTCCCTCATGTCGGTGCCCGTCCATCGTGCCTCGCAACCCAATGAACTTTTCCGCGCAACCACTGAAATACCTTAATTACTCTTGAGTAATAATAAAAACGCTTGCGTAACTGGAGTGATCCCAGATGGCCGATCGGCCGCACCGCCGATCTCGTTACGCTAATCCTTAGTGACGTCATCATCCTAAGAATGCGCAACAATCGATCTGTCATCGATTTTGGAGATTGCACAACTTGACGCGCACCTGTCGTCGCTACGCGGTGCAGAACTTAAGGCTAGATCGCGATGTCGTCTTCCGTGCAGCTCTACGGGGTCCTGGGGTTGGGCGGGGTAGTGCTTCCTCGTCGCTAGCTGGTCTCTCGCGGTTGCCTCGGTTGGGTGTAGGCGGGGTGAGCGGGGAGGCTACGGCGCGCCGGCCGCCAGCGGGAATCGCTTCCGCCTTGGATTCCCGCGCTGCAGGGATCTGCATTGTCTTCCCCTCCGCAGCCTCGGTATCCTTGCCGCGAGATCTCCGTGGTTTCGCCTTGCCTCGAAATATCTTCGGCGTCGGAGTTGGTCGCTGGATTGTGGCCGGTGTACTCAAAAAAATAAAAATAAAAACAAAAAGCCTGCAATATCTTATTCGTAATTCGCTATTTCGTCCCTGTCGAAGCCTGGATGCGTGACTCCAGTTCTGGCGCTCTCTATGATTATCTCGCGACTCGATTTCCGAAACCCTTATTCCTGGATTCCGCCCAGGGTTCAGGGAGTGCCTTGTAACGGGCAGGCCTAACCGAAATGCCACGTTACAGTATATAAGAACTATTGCTGTGATAAACAAATATAACCCAAAGCAAACTATTGTTAAATATCAAAACTGTTGAATAAGTACTACATTTGTGTGACACGATTTTTAGTCTCCAATATAGCTACCGGTTTCCAGTTAAACTAAAAAGTAAAAATAACGATCAATCTTCTGAAGATCAATCTTTTGTATCCGATTTTTTCGATGAATCGATTTTTCCGAAATCAATTCGAATCGATTCTGAGAATCGATCTTTTGCTTGATATCGCCGATCCTTAGTGTTAAGTCATGAATTAGCTAACTGCCGTTTCGGGTAATTTCTCTGGTAGTATTTTTCACTTTACCGCAACGAGTTATGCAATAGACCTCTTGAAAACTCGACGATTATTCAATGATTTCTGTAACTCATTATTATTCATCAATCACGCGAAACTCATACGGGCTTCCAGTTATATTCCTCGTACGTCAGAACTTCAGAACGTTCAAGTGCAAGCGGCCTGGTCCCAACGGAGTGCAGAGTAGGGGGCCATAACACGCGAGGGGCATTGACTTAAGTCCCGCCCACTCTTCCCCTTTGCCACCTGGCTTGAGTCGCGCGGGAAGCCAAAGTTCCCGCGCGAGCTGAGTAGGCAACGTCCTTAATTTAAATCGCTATAAACATGTTCACCTTGTAATCATGCATTCTCAAAATATTGTATTGACAATTTCCACATATGCATACTATGTACCATCTTAATCATTCATATTAAGGGGGTATTCTAGTGTAGAGGCATGAATTTGAGGTGTTTTTTGAAGTGCTATAAACAAAAAACAAAAAATATTCTTACCATCCATTTTTTTATCAGGCGTTTATTATTATTTCACGATTACAAAAAAAAAAAAACAAGTCAAAAAATACAAAATTGAAAGTGCTATGAGTTGTTGAAGTGGGGGGTACAAAAAAAAATGGCGCGCCAATGTTGTCACGATTGCAAGCATTTTCAAAATCAGAAAAAAAAAAAAAAGATTATTAATCTACATAAATGCAGCTATCGTACTAACTAAAAAAAAGTCGAAAAAAAATTTTTTTTTGTCAAATTACGGCTGTCCGAAAAAATAATACGTTTTTTTTTTTACTTTTTTGGACGTTTCTGAATTTTTTAAAAATAGTAAAAATTATTATTTCGTTATAATAATAGTTCGTTCGATAGAGACATGTATTGAGAAGATTCTCACCAAATTTCAAGTAAATCGGTTCAATAGAACTTGAGAAATCATGTCAACCGTTTTGAAAAATGTAGTTTTGAGAAAAACGCGTTTAAAGTTTCGAGTAAAATTCGTTCCAGCCGAGCCAGTATTGAAGACGTGTCACTAAAATAGCTATATCTCTGAAAATAATTGAAATTTTGACTTGTCCTTTTAAGGACACATTCTTGAAAGGTTAAGCTTTGAAAATATAAAAAAAAAAAAATCGATTTTTTCAAATTTCTACACTAGAATACCCCCTTAATACGATAACACACACAAGTGTAAGCTTCACTCACTCACAATAACGCAAACACATTACAAAGTTATGTACAATAGAATATAACAAGCGACTCGGATCCTTTCCGGCTATCCGATTCATTTCTTCTCATTCTAAACATTCGTTCGCCATACATCAACGAATGTTCCCTTCAAGTGGGGGCTTGTTACGTCCGGCGTATTGCAATACTTCTCCCCCATCTCGTCACTCTCCCACGATCCTTAGAGTGACCTCATCATCTCATTCCTGTCCTTCTATTTTCATTCTGGCTCACGCCACTTGTGTTTTGTCGACTCTACTAATTCTATTCCACACCATTTTGCGCACCTTACGGGTACTCCTATTTACCTTAGATTCATTCTTATTCCAATGTTCGACACGATCGATTCTATATCACACTCAACAACCTCACGTATAACTTTGATTACCGATATTGTGATCTACACACTCCGTTTAAACTAATCCACAAATTCTTTAAACAAATATGTAGTTGATATCTCAATCATCCAAACGGTTATTCAACCCTCATACTAACTTCTGGTTCTCCCCGGACGTAAAAGCGAAGTCGAACCAATTTATTCCTTACTGCTCGAGAATAAACGGCGTCCACGGACGTAACAATATTATAACTTCACTAAAAATTGTCCAATCTACAAAAATAAAAAGTATCTTTTTAAATCATGTGGTATTTATAGTCTGCCGACGTGAATGTTGTTTTATAACAATGAATAAATCACGGTATTTGAAAATTTAGTACATAATTTGAAGAAAAGAATTTGTGTTTAATAATTCATATAAA
This sequence comes from Neodiprion lecontei, assembly GCF_021901455.1. Classification (NCBI taxonomy): domain Eukaryota; kingdom Metazoa; phylum Arthropoda; class Insecta; order Hymenoptera; family Diprionidae; genus Neodiprion; species Neodiprion lecontei. The sequence continues at coordinate 15,637,499 of NC_060262.1, read as the reverse complement.
ATTATCCAATCAAAAAATTAAAAAAACCTCTTTGTAAACTATAGAGAAAATAACTATCAAGAAATCAAAAAAAAGTTAAGATGAATCAAAATCGAATGACTGATTGTGCTTATGCTGTCTAAAAACATGTTCTGTTGAGGTAACCGTTGCTGTTTTGAGAGGAGAAGGAATAAGGCGTCCAGGAGTACACAATGATTATCAGTTTAAGGTCAACATTGGATTCTTTATTTTCGACTAGCTCTTACAATGGATCCAGAGCGACTGACGCGCGATCGGCACGCATGCTACTTTTCCACACAAGCTTATCTACGCATGCTCACATCCATACAAAGACAATGTTGTGGGCTCACTTCAACACTTCCGCCGTCTAAACATTTTCCATGTTTTTGTACCCGTTACAGCCTCATACTGTCATTGTGACATAGGAATCTGTTTCGTGGCAACGCTCTAGTGAATATATCGCTGCGTTGTGTTTCTGAAGACGTATAAACTACATGCAACTCTACTATCCCGACTCTACTATCTCGCGCAGCTGGTGATACCGTAGGTTAATATGTTTAGTTCTTTCGTGGAACTCTCGATTTTCAATCAAATGAATTGTGCTCTTATTCTCAGTAGTATAGATATAAGAGTTCTAACTTGAAAAATAGCGGCGTACCGGCAGAGAAGTCCCAATTCCTACCTTACCGACAGTCGGGATGTTACCTCCGCGCTAGTAAGCCCTACCTGCGATATTGTGACCGACTGTAAGGTTGACTTAGATGGGGCCACCCGTATTTTTGCTCGATTTCACCGACAGACAGTTTGACAAGGAAATTTTTGTGTTGTCGAATGAGCAGCCATTTTGATTTTTTCGCCGTCGGATAAGTAAACACTTCAAATTCTTACCGTTAGATGGCGCACATTTTTTACTGACCGAATTGTTATCTTCGATCTTACCGACAGTTGGTGTCATTGGGTGTTGCCGCAGGTTTGTCGGATTATCGATCAATCGATATTCCACCGATCGACTGCGTTGTTTCCAATGCTCGCCGCAAGATGGTGACTTTCTTTATCATGTGGTTGGGTGAAATAGAACGTTTCAAAAAATAACAATTGTATGCTCTGAATAGATGTTTTTTATTTATCAGCTATTACATTCTGTTTTCAGCTTGTACATAATAATGTTGATAGATCATGTTATTTTAAATTGAGCAAATAACCTTCCACATATTTTCTTCATTCGCACAATAATAATTAAACATTTAATCCCAAAATTGACTTATACTAATTCCTTGACCGTGCCACTAATCGGGCTGTACTCGATGATACGATCGTGCAAGATCATGCAATAGGCTGCAGTGTTTGCGGGAAATTCTACGCTCGCTTCAAATTCCAATCGAATATCCACCGGTCCGGTTTTCAACGATTCATTCTGTTTCGAGCAACCGATAACGATAAGGGGAGCTTGGTCTATGAATTCACGCTTCGATAACAAAGGTTCGACTTCTTTGTTGTAGTAGGCCGTTTGAAACTGGTCATACATGTCATAGAGAATGGCGTACTGATTATTGGATATATCGAGATTCAAATTTCCATACGGATAACACTGCGAGTTGAGGAAGAGTTTCACATCTCTGATTCGACAATGATCAAATTCGCTAGCATTTTTCTGGAGATCGTTTCTTCTTGCAGTTTGGAATCCCAGAACGACATACCTCGGCTCCTCTAACTGGGTCGATATTTTGACCGCCCACACATGTCGGGTCGTTGACGGAAGCATCGGATACACGTACGTTTCCCAAGAACAAAAACTCATGGATATGGCCGGGTCCTTGGGCATGTAGTTCAGCAGTTGGATTTTCGGTTTATCAGCCAGTTTGATGTATGGCAGCAACTCCTCGATTTTATTAAGGGTAATTTTAAAGTTTTCCATGGGCAGGGTGTGAATCACAGTATTCAAATCGGTGTTGGAACGTGTAAGAATCAACTCGTGTTTAGCATTGACGATGACTCGACAATAATTTTCGGCGAAGCCCAGTATATAATTCACCGGTAGAACAACGTTTAAATTTCCAAAAGCATCAGTTAGTTCGGTTCATCACTCAACTAACCGGTATTTTCCAGACTATATTACTGCCCGGTCTCAAGGATAAGTGTCCCTTCATAACGCTGGTGGTACCAACATTTTTATTCCGATTGATGTCCACACCGTTCAACTTGGAGTGAACTCCTTCAAACAAATGGCAAATAGCCATATTGATCAATTTCGTAGTCGTCACCGCAATCACACCATCACCCTTTGTGATTTTTCCGTGAATGTGGAGAGAGCTTTGATTGGGCAGTAGGCACAAGTCTTGATGTTGAACAACAATATGGATTTCATCGTTATTTTGGAAGGTGGATGATGCAAACGTCTGATGAGCATGAATCTCAGAGTGCGCAATCGATTCGTCGAATACCACAGGTTTCTGTATTCTTGTCATTTCTTCCATGGTAACACGCACAGGATCCAGTGAATACAAATTCTTATTTTCCAAAATTTCCACATAATAGAAGGCTTAGGCTCTGAAGAAACCGAACGTTCAGAGCCTCGTTCGGGATGTAAGCGTTGTCAGAGGTGCTGGGCGACTAATGATTTTTGACAATGACGGCTCACTTTTATAAATTTTGCCCAACTTTTTCGTCTCAAACACGATTCCCATCATTTTAGTGCTTTCACATGTAAACACACGGTTATCGTTTCGCCGCGAAAATCAATCAGCTCGTCGTCTCGATCGACTATTCTCAGCTGTAAATGATGTATCGACTGTACGGCGATTGGTAGGTAAATGACGTTGCCAAGCATTTTGACAATCTTATATCCTGATAAAATGGTTGGGCAAAATTCGTGAATCGTGTGAGCTTGACGCTCGTTTATGTACGCCCCTGTGGTTATGTTGCACTTAACGCGTAAAATATCAACCATCAGTATGGCTACCGGTAATTCTGATTTATGCGTAGCTTCTCGTGCTATCTCAACCGCTTTAAATCCCAATAATCGACCGATAGAACCTTTGGGTTTGAAGTCTACGACTTGATTGCACATGACTTCACTGCTCAGCTCGTTGTCGTTGACTTTCAGACTAAGGGTGATATCGGCGGGTAGCTCCTTACGCAGAAAATTTTCAATATCCTTAATTTTATAGCTTCCCGTGTGTATCGTGATGACCTCTCTGCTGTTGTCCGCTTGTTTCAGGTAGAATTTATTTTACGTCTCATGAATATGGAGTATTGAATTGAATGTCAGGAATACGATGAGTCCGAGAACATAGTTTTTCTCCGGTAATAACTCAACTGGGGGGAAATATTGAGCCTCCAGTACAGAGGATGTACCTGACAGTGTTAACGTCAACGATTCCGACATGACAAATGCTTGCTCATGTGACACTTGTCTTTTCATGACTGTCCGCTGAGAAATTTAAGACACGAGTGGCCGCAAATCACAGTATCATATTCTTGATACCTCTTATGATTGTATTTTACGCTACCAACACCGAGATACTTCATCAGATCCGTAGGTTGTTTCAAATCACCGAAACTATCGAAATACACAACGTGATCGCGATTTTTCTTACACGCAACTCAATGTGTCCCTGAACCGTTTTTATTGTCAAGATTAATAATTGCAGATTCTCGCATTTTTGGCCCTGATTTCGGTAGATCATTTCGCATGAAAACGCCGCAAAAATGTAAAATTTTTATATTTTCAGCATATTTGAGTAAATTAATGTCGGTGAGAACTCTGTGTGGTAGCTTTGCTAGTTTTTTGCCGGTCGTAAATACGGACCCATGCTGCTGCGGTAGGGGCTCAGGTATAATCCCTTGCCCAGCGCAATCGCCTCCATTGTTGCATTGTGCCGTTTGGTTCCGTTCAAGCGATGTTTGCGATACTAGCTTCGTTGAACGCTTTAGCTATACCCGCGGCACCACCCGCCAAAGCTCCAGTAGCGCTTAGACTGGCCAGAGTTGGAACGAAGAGCTGTAGGATGCAGCCAATTTTATCAGGCACAGGTATCACGCGAGGCACACGAACATTCTTCCCAGTCCCACGCGCGGCCGCACGAGCACCCGCTAACGCCGAGTCGACAGCTTCATGATCCGGTTGCATGGCGACCTTTGCAGTTGTGATGATGGATTCAAGATTCACCGTTCTCTTTCGCTGTTTACTCTTCCCGCCTGCTGTAGATTTCTCTGTTGCAGCCGCTCCAAGTTTCGACCGCTTCACAGCTAAGCCCATTGCAAGCTTAGATTCAGCTTTTATAGTGTTGCTGACTCCCCAGACGACAGCCTTTTCACCCATACTAGCGTCCTTGGCCATTCCACGCCTTCTTACCGAGCACTTTGTCGGCAAGATTTCTCGCTGCGATATCTTGATTCCTTGCGTATGCAATGTCATGGTCTTCACATGCAGCGTCCAGCAGATTGATTCCCAGATCACCACCTGCCAACCTCTTGGTCAATTTCATTCTGGGTCCGCAGTGCTGATACCCAGGCACGTGCAATTCAACAGGAAGATGATCGATGATATTATTTAGCAAACCACCACCGCGCCTCTTTCGTGTGCACCTCCTCATAGTTGGGAAACAACTAACGAGAGTTCTATACACGGATGAATTTATATGCTGTCATCTTAGTTCTCGTTGTCATGGTAACCTAGCATCATGAGATCTTAAGATCAGCCTGATAAACTGCCTGTCGCAAATTTCGACAAAATGGTTCGGCGTGGAAAAAGGAAGATAGAAAAACCTTATGTAAACTTGTTGCCAAATATCGCGAGTGCAATTTTAGCAGGCCGTCCAATTGTGGTAAAACTAACGCTCTCCTCTCACTCGTCACCCACGGCAATGGATTGCGATTCGAAAATGTCTACGTTTATTCGAAATCTCTCATTCAGCCGAAGTGAAATATCGAAAGCATGCGATGTCATATGTCGGAAGCACAAGTTGCTCAAGTTGGACAAGGACACGACCGAACAGGTTACGGGAGAGGTATTTAAGCCTTTAGTAAACCGTTGCAAGAATTGGTGGATACCTCAAAGCTGCAGCAGCAGCAGCATATCAAACAAGAAATCAAAACGGAACTACCGGATGTTACAATGAAAAAAAAAAGAAGAAAAAGATGGCGAGAGCACCGGGAATGATGATGATGAGGAGGATGAGGATATGGACGATGGGAATTTCATGGATACAAATGATAAAACACTAAAGTTTGGTGAAATTTCTACTACAAGTACGCCGGTGAAGAAAACAACGGATTCCATGGCGCGATATCTGAAAATTTTCAGCACAAGCAAAAAAAGGGATTTGGATACCAAATACGGTATTCGAAAGTTGACAGAAGGTATGATAATTGGTGATACGCCAATCAGTTTTATTGATAATCTGATCAACATGGAGGATATAAGTTACAGGAGAACACCTGGATTACTTGAATGATTATTGAAAAAATCGCCCGATGCATCGATTCTAAATGACGCGGACAAGAATGATCACATTAAAATTCTAACGATGACAAATGCGCATCGAAAACTTTACCAAGCCGGTGGAAGTCTTCGAGACGATTCAAAAAGCGCAAAGTATAGAAATTTTATCGCACAACAGGTCAGCTCGCCGAAAAAATCTGGTTAAGTCTCACCCAACTATAAAATTGCGCGAAAGGAGGGGCAAGATGTTTATTACGTCTACTGAGATGATCCAAATGAAATTGTAGATCGTCTTTGACTACTTATGGCGTCGCAGGCTGTAGGCAATACCAGCCATTTCAACGAAATAGTCGCTATCATTGAAGAGTTGAGGGAAGCTGGAATCGTTTATTAGCGGCAGATCAATATAGAATCATCATTTCTTCAGTGACCGTCCAGTGATGAGCATAGACATATTTGGGCGACATTCGAAGCGTAGTGGGGGTGAAAACTTTATTGGTGGACCTCCAGGCGTAGGATTCAAAATCACCCCCGCCAATCAGTATGATCTGGACGGTAAACGATTGTGTAACATAGCCGATCCATAACAGTCTAACGATGCTGTTTCTGCAAAATTCATGATGAATGTTTTGCAGCAGACAATTGATACTCTTGAGAATATTATGCGGAAAGCGTGCGGTGTACTTGAAACCAAAACCGACGCTTTGGAGGCTAAGATTGTTGCTCTGGAGACCATGGCCGGCGCTAGTGAGCTGAGAATCATTGACAATGACAAGCGGCTGCAAGCGAATACTGAGAAGTTGAATGCGATCAATGGAATGATTTTTTCAAGAAGCCATCTTGCGTTACAGTTAATGAAAAATATGGATGTCAGATCGACATGGTTGCAATACACGTTTTATCAATCGTTCGGGGGAAAAAAAGGTGAAGCCACGTATCTTGAAGCTGTGAAACGTCAGGACGCTGCGAAACATTAAGTGGACCAGACTAACACTTTCATCTATGAATCGGCTTTAGCCGTACATACACGTCCGGAAACTTCATCAAATATATATATGTCAAGAATGACGATATAATGAAGTTGCCGTTCGACGCTGTCTTATATTGTTCCGAAGGGCGGCTGTTATCAAAAAGAGGAACGAAGAATTAGTAAACAAGCAAACCCGGAATTGAATTGACGTGTCGATCAAATATTTAAATATTGATTCTCTTTCAAAGTTTTGTTAATTGAAGTATTAAGTTTTGCCTTGTTAACAAACGGTGGTTTGTTGTAATGCTCGTTGATTTTCCTTTATCAGATTCTAGAGATTGAAACTTCATGTAATTTAGAGATTGATTCGTGATCGGTCACGGATTGAGTGCAGGGTACGGGAGATAAATAAGTAATCTAGATCAACATTGAACTTAATAAAATAATTTAAAGTCTAGTTTAGTAAAACATTTAATTACAATGGTTTGCGTGTCTCTCGCGCGATGCTCTCAGAAAGACTCCCCTCTCAGACCCAATGTCGAGGTGTCAGTTGTTTACACGAACAGACGATTTTTGTGTATGTGTCGCGTGGTTAAATGTGTACAATATGTGTAGAATCAAGAGAATTTTCTATAACGTTTATTATTTCTGAACATCCCGCCCGCCTTCGACGATCCCCGTCGAATGATCCATAAATGGCAAGATGCTGAGCTTCGCTAGATGTCTAGTTAGCGTCGATGATGATGTACGTAATTTGACAACACTGATCTTTCCGTCTGAGCCAGGTAGGCATTCCATGACTCTTCTCAGAGGCCACTTGCTAGAAGTAGATAAGTTAGTTCTCAAAAGACAGATATCTCCCACTTGAACAGGTTGTTGCTCCGTTTCCCATTTCGGTCGGTATTGAAGTTCGTGCAGGTAATCTGCAGACCATCGTTTCCAGAAATCTTTTTGCATTTTTCTGATCATTTTCCAGCGGAATGAGATCGATATCGACGGGTCGAAGACAGAAGGTTCCGGTATACATGTAGTTGGAGCTCCGATCAAAAAATGAGCTGGTGTGAGTACGTCGAGACAAGTCGGATCATCGCTCAGTGAATTAATCGGTCTCAAGTTCAAACAGGCTTCGATCTGAGCTAATATGGTTGACATTTCTTCAAATGTTGGAGTCACTTCTCCAATGACTCGTTTCAAATGAAATTTAACTTACTTCACCGCTGCTTCCCAAATACCACCGAAGTGAGGGGCAGAGGGTGGATTGAATTTCCATTCCGTTCCGTCGTTGGCTAGAAGATGAGCAATTTCTTGATTTTGAATCGATGCTTGCTGAAAAAGCTCTCGGAGCTCTCGATCAGCTCCGACAAAGTTCGTGGCGCAGTCGCTGTGTAAAGTGGCACAGATGCCTCTGCGGGCAGTGAAACGGCGATAAACATTGAGAAATTCTTCAGTTGAGTAGCTGGATGCAGCTTCAAGATGAACTGCTTTAGTTGAGAAACATACAAAGACTGAGATATAGCCCTTGTATGATTTGGTGCCACGACCGTGAGATAGACGAAGATTGATTGGTCCAGCGTAGTCGACAACACTATGCAGAAAAGGTCGTTGCGGTCGTACCCTCGATGCTGGTAGATCGCCCATGAGTTGCGTCATCGGTCGAGAATTTTGCCACCAGCATGGGAAACATTGAAAAATGATCGATTTTACAGCCCTGCGGCCATGTATCATCCAATATTTCTGTCTTAAAAAATTCAAAGTAATCTGAGTTCCTCCGTGCATAGTCCGTTGATGAGCATCCCGGATCAAGAGCTTTGCAAATGTCGATTCACTTGGTAAAATGAGGGGATGCTTTTCGTCTGGATGAAGGATAGAGTGACGTAATCGCTCGCCAACATGTAGTAATCTTTCTTGATTCAGAAACGGAGATAAACGTAGAAGATAACTTTTTCGAGAAAGCGGTTGATTCTTTAACAAAGAGTTAAGTTCATTCGCAGAACAGATAGATTATATGTGACTTATCCAATACTTGCTTGCTGAGTGAAGCTGAGTAGGAGTAAGTTCTTGAATTTCTTGAGATTTTTTTTTATACTTAGATTTGCAGCGATGAATGAACTCTTGACATCTAGCCGTAACTCTGAATAATTTATTGAGTGACGAGAACTGGTTAACGAGGTCCCACTCCTTTGATACGATGTGAGCAACAACACATGCTACTGATCGTTGCTCCGGACAGTCGATGAGATGGTCAGAATTAACACTTGAGGGCCAAGCTTCGGCAGAGTCCGTCCAGAAATTCGGGCCGCATAGCCAGAGAGTATTTTCAGCGAGATCTTGAAGTGATGCTCCGCGTGAGGCTAGATCTGCAGGATTTTCTTCGCTTCGAATGTGATGCCAAGATGCATCTGGCAAGGTTTGCTGGATGTCCGATACTCGATTTGTTACGTACGTTTTCCACCTCGTTGGATATTCTTGAATCCAGGATAATGCTACCGTTAAATCTAGCCAAAGATTGCACCGGAGTGATTCAATTTGCGTAGTTTTTTGGATTCTTTTGACCAATCTGACAAGGAAAACTGCTCCACAAAGTTCTAGACGCGGCAGCGACACTTGTTTTAACGGAGATACTTTAATTTTTGCTAAAAGTATTCGAGTCATAACTTGATTTGCAGAGTCAATTGTTCTAAGATAAATGACTGCTCCGTAGGCTCATTCCGATGCATCGGCGAATCCGTGTAATTCTTGATGCTTGAGCGATTTTGTAGTTCCGATCCATCGGGGTGTAGATATCATATCCAAACCATTCAGATGAGAAGTGAGATTATTTCACCAATCGAGGTGAAGTATGGGCAACGGGTCATCCTATTGTAAACCTGCATGCCATAGTGACTGCATAAATATTTTAAATCGAATGATGATTGGAGTTATCCGGCCGAGAGGATCATACAGTTGAGCCGTAAGAGATATGGCTTTCCTTTTGGTGATCGGATCGCTTGGTGCCTTAAAATTGGCATGAAATCGAAATGCATCATCAGCTGGTTGCCACAAGATGCCTAACATTTGATACTCTTCGAGTAACCATATACGTTGCGATGAAGAGGCATGATCTTTGATAGGTACGGATTCAAGAAGCGAGGAATGATTCGATGTCCATTTGCTAAGATGCAAGCCGCCCGCCTTGAGAAGCTGCACCAAGTCGAAAATGAGGTTTTTTGTTTCTAGAAGATCGTCATCACCTCCGAGAATGTCATCGACGTAGGTATGATTCTTAAGAAGTCTACATGCCCTCGGAAATCTTGATTCTTGATCAGATGCAAGCTGCAGCACTGAACGTATAGCTTGATAAGGAGAACTCACTAGATCATAAGTTACAGTTTCTGGTTGATATACCTTTATCGGTTCTTCCGGGGAGGTTCTCCAGAGAATTTTTTGATATCTCTGATCTTCGGCGATAAGAAACTGTCTAAAAAATTTCTTGATGTCGGATGAAAATACGTATCTAAACATCCGCCATCACAGCAAAATATCCACGATATCCGTTTGGAGTTTGGGACCCGGCAACAAGCATTCATTGATGTTGTAACCTTGGTTGGGTTTGATCGATCCATTAAATACCACACGAAGTTTTGGTTCATCAGCGACTACCTTCAGCACTCCGTGATAAGGTAGATAAAACGAACTTTTGTCTCGTTTGATGCTACTTTCTTCTCCAATTAATTTCATGTGATCCAGAGCTAGATATCCTTCCATAAAATCTCTGTAGAGGCGATATAATTCTTGATTTGATTCGAACTTTCGTTCCATGTGCAACAACATTGATCGGGCTGCATTGAAGGAACAGCCAAGATTTGAGAGATTTTCGTTAAAAGGTAAGCAGAGAATGTACCTGCCTTCCTGATGCGACGATGAGTGTTGATAAAATGCTCTTCACACTGAGCCTCCTCTTGAGTGAGTTCTGTGATATTTGATGAAAGTTCTTCCTGTTCCCAAAATTTCTGCAACAAGTTTGAAAGATTCGTATTTACCAAGCATGATAGACTTGTTACAGTAGATAGAGACTGCGACGTCGCGTGTGAGGTGCTTTCTTCAAGTTTCGTTGCACCCGTGAGAATCCAACCCAAGGTTGTTTTTTGAATAATGAGATCAGCTATTGGGCTTTTCTTGAGGCCTGATAATATGATTTTCGTAAAAAGATCTACTCCGATAATCATTTCGATCGGATCAGAGGAGCTGAAGCGAGGGTCAGCTAGCTGATGATTTTACAGGTCAAGTTCGAGGCTGATTGTTTATCTGCTGCGGTAATACTAGTACATGAACTCTCCATTGCTCACTTGTCTCAATGAGCGATGAGATCAAGAACGTTGCCTCCATTCGGGCAGCTGGCGAAGGAGCAGCGCCGATACCTGAAACAGGGATACAGGTAGATTTTCTAGATAACTTTAACTTTTGAGCTAATGATTCCGAAATAAAGGAGGCTTGAGAGCAAGGATCGATGAGCGTTCGAATTCCCGTGCTCCTTCCTGATTCATTGATCGCCAACACTCTAGCCGTTGCTAAGATGACATTTTTCGGTGTCGATGCAAGTTGAGCTGCATGAACTACGACTGGTGGCGAGGGTGGAGTTGCCTGAGGAGCCGTTGATGTACTGCTAGCCGCTTGAGAATCCGCTGATGATGACGGCCGATGTAGCAGCGTATTTTTCCTTTGCACTTGAAGCAAGTCTTCGTTGAGTGGCAGTTACGTACCTTATGCACGCCTAAACAGTTAAAACAAAGCTTATTGCTTCGATTGGTTGGAATTCGAGGGATTCCTTTGATTTCAATTGGATGATGACATAGGTTTAGTTTTCCCTACTCGTTCCAGCGCCTTGATCCGAGTCAGCAGAAAGTCGTCTAGTTCATCGTAAGTCAGCGGAGTAGATGAACTGTCTCTTGATGTTTCCCAATCTCGTCGTGTTCGAGAATCTAATCGTTGAACCGTCGTGTAAACAAGAATGTCCTCGAATGAATTTCGATTTAGCGCCTTTAAAGTCTCGATCGCTTCCATGGTTCCGTCGTGGAGCGCCTTCAAACCTTGAGACGATTCAAGCGTGAGTTTCGGTTGATCGAAAAGTGCATCTAGACAGGCTGAAATTAAAACTCTTTTATTATCATAGTATTCAGTCAAGCGGTTCCACGCACGAGCATAATTTTTAGTTATGATTGGGATTTTCTGTAATAACTTTGATGCTTCCCTTTCTAGACAGGACGACAAGTAATGCATGCCGTAAATTTATCCTTGAATGCCGTCCATCCAGAGCAATCACCCGAGAAACTAGGAGGATTGATCGAAGGAAACCTTCTACGTACCATTCTTGATATAACCTATTGTCCAGAGCCTGAGTCGTATGTTGACATTTGTGCGCTGGCGTTAGATGATGTGTTGATTCTGGCACTGACCGCTACTGTACTTCCTAATTTTCCAAGCGCTTCAAAAAATTTACCTCGTTCGTCTAGATAAGTTTCTTCTATCTCCGAAATAAAACTTGTCTTGAAATAATTTAAATCCTCGTCATCTTTCTTCATGATAAGTACATTAACCCTCTCTAGCGCCGTGTAACATTTCTGTCACAGACCGATTATCCGCCTACTAAAATTCAAGTATTCTTTCGAACCGATTTTGCGTCAATGTAACTTATCTGTAACAAACTAATGTATCGACTTAGCTTATCACAAAAAATGTAGATGGCATGTTCCTCCAATGGCAATCAGGCAAGATCAAACAGTGCACTGGCCCTTTTGGACAGTTTTGGATTATAAGTAAAAGCAATGGTTAATTGCACGAAGACTTTTATTAAAGACAAGTATTTTAATAGGTTTAGATAGGTAACGCACACTATTTTTAATAGAACAGTACTCGCAGTGTTACCAGCATAGAAATATAAAAGGAAAAGAACATACACCTATTACATTGTTACCAACACCCCCCCTCAATGTAATATACCCTTACAATAGATATTTATTTATAAACTTATTCATACAGACCACAGTTTTTAATAAACCTTGATAGTAAATTTTTATTTAACGCTTTTGTGAACATATCTGCGGTTTGGTTTTCAGTTTTAATATATTTTAAAATTATTTTTCCGCTTTTGATCAACTCCTTTATAAAATGAAATCTTATATCAATATGTTTTAATCTTTTAACACTTTCAGTGTTCGCTACCATTATGGCACTCTGATTGTCACAAAACATTGTGACAGGACACACTTTTACAATATTGAAATCTTTAAGCAAGTTAATTAGCCAGCACGCCTCACTAGCAGCCATACTGATGGCATGTATTCTGACTCGGTAGAAGACAGACTGACACTGGCCTGTTTTTTTGAAGACCAAGAAATTAAACAATCTGCAAACATGAAACAATAGCCAGTTGTCGACCTTCTATCCTTCAAATCTCCTGCCCAATTAGCATCACAATATCCCAATAATGAGTTGCTATTACATTGGTAAACAAGTTTGTAATTAGTAATATATTTTACATATCTTAATACTCTCTTTAATGCAGTTAATAATGCATTATTTGCATTATTTTGGTACCTGCTTAACATTGACATAACAACACACAAATCAGGCCTTGTCCCTGACACTGCATAAGACAAGCAACCTATAATTTGTCTACATTTTCTTTCAATGTTTTTATCAATTACAGACTCGTTTTTTTCTTCTAATATTTTAGTGTTAAAGTTCAAATCCATTGGTGTACATATTTCTTTACAATTTTGCATATCAAATTTTTGCAATACATTTTCCAAATATTCCTTTTGATTTAATTCAGTAATTCCTGTATCTAAATCTTGTTTTACATGAATACCTAAGAAGTTTGAAACTAACCCTAAATCCTTCATTTTAAATTCATTATTCAATAGTGACTTAAGATTACATATTTGTTTTTTATTATTACCAAACATTAGTAAATCATCTACATACGGTAAAACATATATTTTTGCATTACCTTCACATTTTGTGTACAGACAAGGATCACTTTTTGATTTTATAAAACCTTGTTTCATAATTACTGAATTAAATTTATCATTCCAGTATTTTGGTGATTTTTTTAACCCATACAGAGATTTATTTAACTTAACAATCTTTTTATTGTCGCAATATGCACCTTCTGGTAATTCTAAATACACTTTTTCATCAATATCTCCATATAGGAAGGCTCCTGTAACATCCATTTGACTAATCGGTAAATTTAGCTTTGCTGCTATACAAACGAACAATCTGAAAGTTGACAATTTAGCTACTGGTGCATATATATCATATAAGTCCATTGTATCACACTGCTCAAAACCTCTCGCCACTAATCTAGCTTTATACTCTACATTATTATTCGAGTTTTTGATTTTAAATACCCACTTACCACCTACTGTCCTTTCAGTAACAGGTTCTTCACAAACAGCCCAAGTGTTGTTTTCTTTCAAAGTTTTTAATTCTCTTTGAACTGCTTCTTGCCACTTATTTGCGTCTCTTCGTTGCATGGCATCTTGGTAAGTCTTTGGTTCATTTCCTTCGACATAGACATGATGACATTTGTAAAATGACGTCTGTTTCCTTATTCTAGTACTCTTCTCACGGGTCGGTCTTTCTTCATTATCATCATAGCTGGATTCTTCATCACTGGAACATGGTACATAGACACTGTCACCTTCACTAGATACGTTGAAGGTTTCCTCTTCCTGTACAGGCGGTACTTCATTCTCATTTTCCATCCTTTTTTCTTCATCTTCATTCTTCTCTTCTCTGTCTTTAGTATGCCTTTGACTTGTCTCTTCCTTCTTCTCCACAGTATTATCCAGCATGACTAATTGCTCCTTCTGTTTCATCCCTTTTTCTAGAAATACAATGTCTCTTTTTACTTCAACGCTATTCTTTTCCGAGAAGAATATTCTGTAGCCCTTGACATCTTCGCCATACCCAACCATAACTCCTTTCTCTCCTTTAGGGTCCCATTTTCTCCTCTTCTCCTTTGAAACATGGACATACACAGGATTTCCGAAAATTTTAAGACCCGTTGTATCAAATTGTTTGCCTGTCCACGTTTCATATGGGGTTTTTCCTGTTTCGTTGCTTTTACTTGTTCTATTTATCACATATGCTGCAGTATGAACAGCTTCTGCCCACAGCTTCTTGGGCAAACCTGCTGCACACAACATTGTACGTGCTGATTCTATTAGAGTTCGATTCTCTCTCTCTGCCTTGCCATTTTGTTCAGGTGTATATGGCACTGTGGTTTGATGAGTTATTCCGCGTTTCTCGAACAGGTTTTGCAGTTCTTTGTTCACAAACTCTAATCCATTATCGCTTCTAAAGCACAGTACTTTGTTTTTGGTTACATTTTCGGCCTTGTACAAAAAATTCTCAATACACTTTCTCACTTCATCTTTGCCTTTTACAAAGTACACTGATCTGTAGTTTGAGTAGTCATCTTTAAGAATAACAAAATATCTGGAGCCTCCCACGGATGGTACCTCCATGGGTCCGCAAGTATCTGCATGTATCAACTCACATGGCTTACTCGTTTTATTTTCACTGGCACTGAAAAGCAAACGCTGTATTTTGCCCTCCAAGCAACCTTCACACTTAAAGTCCGCGTCTTTTACTTTAATGTTGTTGTTTTTAAGCACTGTTCTCACATACTGTAAGTTTTGATGAGCAAGTTTTTCGTGCCACTCTTTAAGTCCCGATTTCACTTCAGTCGCATTTGCTATCTCACACTTATAACGCACGTCCATATAGTACATATCTCCGTTACGACACGCTACGGCACACACAGTATTTTTCTTGTAAAATTTACACAAGTTATTGTCCACTTTCACAACATAACCTCTTTCTGTCGTGCATTTGACAGAAAACAGGTTTGTTTTTAATTCCGGAACGAAGAGTACGTTGTCTATGGTTGTGTTCACCCATTCGCGGCCATTAAATACCTCTAGCGCCACCTGTCCGAATCCGAGTGCACTAATTTCCTTGCCATTTCCAATGATCACTGTTTTATTGTTCGACGATAAATATGTTGTAAATAGGTTGCGATCACGGCACATATGTTGACTAGCGCCCGAGTCCACTAACCACTGAGATTGTTGGACGTGTCTATTTACATTCATCACCATAAATGCGTTACTTTTACTGTCTTTTTCCCGATTCTTCTTGAAATAGCACTCACTTTTAGTATGTCCCACTTTATTGCAGTAATAACACCTTTTTACCGGTCTATTGTCGTGTCCCGAACCCTTGTTTTGATTACACTCACTTTGATAATGTCCCAGCTTATTGCATTTATAACACTTAATGTTTTTCTTAGCTACAAACGCCGATGCTGATGAGTTTTGAGGCTCCTTTTCGTTTATTCGTTCCTCTTCTATCAATAATCTCGCGACGAGATTATCTAGCGTTTGTTTCTCGTCCGGCGCGGACTCCCACGCCGACACAAAATGCTTATACGCATCTGGAAGTGACATTAGCACTTTTGTTATGACGAACCTTTCTGAAATGTCTTCTCCCATCTGTTTGAGCTGGTTTCTTAATTCTTCTATTTTAGATAAGAATGTAGACATCGCGGTGCCCTCCTCGTACTTATATTGAAAGAAACGTTGTTGAACTATATGGATACTTGTTTCAGATTTTTGCTCATACACACTCGCAAGTTTTCGCCACATTTCCGCTGACGTAGTACAAGTTATGATATGCATCATCACGCTTTCCGACATCCTTGTAACAAGCCATGATTGAGCCTTCGCGTCTTTCTTTTCCCATGCAGCCTTCTCACCCACCGCCTCTGGTTTCACACTTCTCCCGTCTGCGACCTCTAGCAAACCTTGACCCCGTAGTAAAACGACGGTTTGAAACTTCCAAATATTCCAGTTAGATGCTCCTTCGAGCCTTGTGTGCGTCTGGAGTCTAAAACTATTGTCGTCTTCCATCTTCCTGTTCGTCCCGACCTTGCTTGTTGCTTACTCGCTCGCAACTATTTTCGTTTTCTAACCTCAATGCCACGCACTCGGCGAAAAAAAAAATTTCCTTGACGAAACAGTTGCTTTTTACTTCTTCTTAGGTTTATATGTCTGGGCCCATAACCTTTTGGATTATAAGTAAAAACAATGGTTAATTGCACGAAGACTTTTATTAAAGATAAGTATTTTAATAGGTTTAGATAGGTAACGCATACTATTTTTAATAGAACAGTACTCGCAGTGTTACCAGCATAGAAATATAAAAGGAAAAGAACATACACCTATTACATTGTTACCAACAGACAGAAAAGAGAACACGCTGCAAATTTCCAAACTGCTCTGGTGTCGCACAAACAATGTGCGAGAAATTTGGCGTTGCTCTATGCTACAATAAACACAACAATTGTTTCATACAATTTCACCTAAGTTAAGTTACACTTTTGATGCAGTGTGACATTTCTGTCACACACCCTTTAACCCTATTTTTTTCGAATAAATAAACAAAATATCATTTTTCGAGAAACATGTGTATTTTTATTTCATTTGATCAACATTTTCCAGTACTTATTTTGAAATTTTAACATCTTGCGCTACAGCGGGTGAAGTATGATTCCTCTTTGTCAGGATCGAAATTGGCTCCCATAAAGCAATCATTCGCTTGGGCGTATATTATTCGAACACTGCGCCACACCACCCCATAGGCTTCTCTCGATAAACAACACCATTTTGGGGTCATCTAAGAGTTAGAGACTGACTCCGGTATGCTTCAGCATAGCATCGCATTCAAGCCCCGGTGCGTTGTAGTAATGCAGGGGGTTTAAATCGTACGTTTTCATGCAACTAGCGCGGAAATTTTCAAATATATCAGCAAGCAAAAGGACGTCTGTTTTTAAATATAAATCCGAGTACTCGCCCAACGTATTCAGATTAAATTCATCCCAAACGTTTTTCGCGTGCTGGTAATCATACTCCGTTACGTGTGAATCGCTGAGGGCTGAATAGAAATCTTCTTTACACGGTATAATTCTAATTCATCCAGTTTTTCCCAACTATCAACGTACTCGTTTGGAAAAACACCCTTACGAGTAATCAAATCGAATTTTTCGAGATCGCGGTAAAACTTACGAGTTATCCCCTTATCCGCCGCATCGATGTACGAGGTAAAGTTCTCCACGCTACTTGCCATAAACCACAACGAATCTATGAATCTTAAGCTCATGAGAGTTCCATCAACCATTTGCGTGAACGAGATGTAGTTTTCTTTGTTAACGGGCAACAGAGGTTATTCTACCGATTCTTTTCAAAGGTGAAGATTTTATTACAAAATAGGAATCATAACCCGACAAATTGTAGAACACCAAGGGAATGGTGTGTGTCTTCTGGAAATTTGAATTGCACCCCTTGTGAGCGGGGCCGCGATACTTACCCGTGAAATGACAGTAGGTATACAAGGCCGGTTCTGCGTAGAAACAACTTCTTTACCGGCAAATCCAAACGCAAACCCTTGAAGGTTACCCAGACGCAAACCTTCGAAGGTTACCCCCGCTCCTCGTAAGATAAGATGTGCTTTGCTGACCGATCGTCGGTGAAAAAAATCTTCTAAATGACCATGATCGTCGGTAAAAAATCCCCCAAATGACCGTGATCGTTGGTAAAAAATCCCCGAAATTGCCATAGTTTTCATTCCACGTGCGTTCTTCGTCGGTAAGAAGTGTGTGAAATTAGCTATCAGTTACCTTGAATCTTACTCTTACCAGATAAATAGCGCTCTCGGTTATCATGCTCATCGAGCGGGATCAAGTAACTACAGTACCGAGCGCACCCGTGAACCCTCGAGCATTCGAGCGCACCCCGTGAATCTATGGACGTTCGACTGAGAATCCTCGCACGTGTCAGATTTTGAGAGCTTGCAGAAGGTTCGAAAAGATTCTTTGACGATCGAGAGGTTTCGAGGGGGAGGTACACGTTGGAAGGCTCATGCAACGACCTTGAACTAATTTTAGGTCGACAAACAATTCTCGGAATCGTCCGACGAAAGCAATACTCGGAATCGTCCAACGAGATTAGATTTGACGTTGAGCGGACTGTGGTTAAAGGATTTCGGTGCGACGTTGAATTTCTGGAAAGTTCCGCAGACGTTTTGTCTGTATCTTATGAAGCTTCTAGAAATTTCTAAAGGATTGTGCGCTTGATGGGAGAAATGCGGCTATGAAAGTCAAAATTTCACGCCAGAACATTAGTCTTACATCTCCGCTAATCAGCACTTCGAAACTAAGAGAACTGTGGCAGCAAATAGATACGCTCGATAGGAGAAATGCGGCTATGAAAGTCAAAATTTCATGCCAGAACATTAGTCTCACATCTCCGCTAATCAGCACTTCGAAACTAAGAGAACTGCGGCAGCGAATAGATATACATATTCTTGAAAAATATAGAAAACTTGAAAAATATTATTGATCAAAAATTTGAACTCAACAAATTGATTGAAAAGTTAGAGTATTTGAACTTTAATAAAGAGTGAAAGCACGAAGTGAAAAAAACTGTCCAAAAAGTGGGTCTTACCAAACTCAATACAATTGGTAAACTGGAGGAATTTCCACCCACAAGAAAGCTGGTAGACTTGGAGATCTTCAAAAATTACCGAGTTAAAAGCGTAAGAAGAGTACAAACATGGTTCGGACAACGGGTGGCTATCGACATCGATGGTACGTTCAGCTTGTTCCTCCCAGCATAGATGGCGAAAGTCCTTTGCGAGGACGACGTTCTGTTCCAGAACATGGCGCAAGCTACCGAGGACGATCGACTGTTCGTGAGATACCTGGGTTGTAGTACAACCAAGTCGAATTTGCGGATGTGTGGACTCTCGAGTAAGTTTCATCAAATAAACATCTTAATCGTTATCTCTGTTCCAATAATATGTATATGTATAGAAAAAGAATCAATCATAATAACAAATATCATTTAAGAGAATTATGGGGATGCTGATGATGATGATATAAATCAGTAAAACATGTTTTATTCGATAAAAATGTCTACAATTGCTTTTTTTCTCTTCAACCACGTTTTAATCCAGTGGTGATCTGAAACAGAGAAAAAATAAATAATGTAATTTTAGAAAATTCAAGAAACCTAGGATCATATAAGTTTCATAATTGTTATGGTAAAAAATAAAGAGAGCAAATAAATTTTGTCAACGTCATGAAACTGTCGTAGTACCCGATACTTTGAAAACTAAAAAATACATCATAAAAATAATATTATTAACCAACAAATGAATATTTCTTTCTTAGAGCATGCTAATTTTCTTACTGCAAAAAATATGAAAATGAAAAAAAAAAAATGGTTGTTTTTTGTTACGATGTAATATCAGCTTACACTTCTCGAAACCACCAGGTTCCGTCATATTCACGTTCAAGCAGCGTCAATACTGCTGCCTGATGAACATAAATGTCACTCTTGTTGTTCCGATATGCAGCGATTGCCATTTCAATTCCATTCATAAGTAAGTTAACCGGAAGTTGACATGCCCATTCTCACGGCACTCTGATGTTAGCCGTGATCCGAACGTATTCCATGTCTGAGAAAAAAAATAATAAAAAAAAGTGCGTGTGTCAACTCCGACGCACGACTGGAGTTTACTCCTTACGAACGATAATTATGATATATGTCGAATAGAAAAAGAAGGTAAATGAACGCATCTTTCGAAATGATAACAGAAACAAACTGTAATTATTCGGATTATTTGTATTACTTCAAAAATTTCCAAGTTTTGAGTGCGCATTCGTAATAAGTGACCGCAAAAACCCCTGAGTACCAACTTTCGTTCCCATCAAACGACTTTTTGCGTTTTGGTCTGCCATATTGGATCCGCCATCTCGAATTTCTAACTTTTGAGTGCGGATTCGTAATCAGCGACTCCGAAAACCCCGGAGTACCAACTTTCTAAATTAATCAAAAATAATAAAAACACTGAATAAAAGATTTAGTTGATCGTATTTGAAATGTATATTATTCATAAATGTAAACGATAAGCTTACCAACTAACCGCATCCATGTGTTTTTCGGATTCTTCTTCATTATCATCTAAATCAATATCTTACATATTTTCAAATATTTTGATGCGATAACGTCACGTCTTATAAAATCATACGCAGGCACACAACACACACGTACAAACATACGCACACATTCAACTCTCACACCAGAGGTAGTGAATCACACAGTGAGACTACGAAGCACCGCACAAAGAAGAGATCCCGAGTATAGGATACGCTGTGTAATGTATTCAATCTCATTCTTTTGCACGTTCAATATATATGTTTGTCTCTTTCTATAACGCCTCAAGTTTTCGTGTTACACTAGATTTTACTCCTTATATAATTTCCGTACCGGGCCCTATAACTTGAATCGTTTCTTAAGGAGTAAACTCCAAAAATCGAAACACGCGTTTGAAATTTTGATTGTCTATCAATGAGCATTGAAATTTGTGAAAATAATTCCGTCAGAAATCCAAAGTCTTGATTGCCCATCACAGAACCTCAAGAAAAGAAAAAAAATTCTAATATTCTGATACAACTCATCGATCGAGATGATGATGACATTTTTTGAACAATTCGTTGAAGAAAGCTGAAAAAAAACGCACACACGCTAAATTATTTTTGTTGACTCAAGTAAAATCCCAAGTTGCACAAGGAACGTAAAGACTAGAACTGCACTGATTTCCATCACCCACCTGAACACGCTGCGATGATTCGACCGCAAACGATTTTCATCAGACGCATCAGGCATCCCACTCTTCGTACAGATTTCTCATGTGTTCAGGGTTACAATGAAACCTATATAAAATCACGAAGTGGTTGACACTTGTCGATTACATTTGCATAATATTTCTGTCTCATTCTGTTCTATTACACTAGTGCATAGGCCTCAAAATCGTGAACCCAACACCATAGGCAAAGTGGAACATCCTCATAACGCTCTTAGCGAATGATATCTACTAATACCACTACACTTTTGTGTATCACTCTTGCCATTAGTTCACTATCCCAGTTCTCTCGGATGTGAGGCGTCTGAGACTTTTTCGCCCAGTTCCAAGAACTGGCCTACCATCTTACACGCGCTGCAGGTTCGTTCTAGAAATATTTTGAAATTTCCGTTGAAGAATATTGCATACGGTTGTTCGCGAATTTTCGACAATGCGTGAGTCATGTTATTGCTTGCCCATAAAAGGGACCGTGCTAGTGTAGAGCAGTCATTCTGGAACAAGCCTTGTAACTATAGCTTTGTTAAAGGCCTTGTTTTTCTTTATTTTCTTCTTTGTATTTCAGGACTAATACACACTAATATTATTATAATTACGAAGATAAATAATAATGACTATTCGACTACGCGACTCGATCGTCGCCTAACGACGGCCATTAGCTACCGTACGCTTTACACGCAAATACGTCTGCTCTCTTTCGCTATTTGTTCGCAACTGCTAAAACCGCTCATCATCATGGCTGCACCCGCACCACACTTGCTTCCCTATCAACATCGCATTCGATCGACGCGCTATATATATATATACATAATGTGCGGCCGGCAGCGTGTCCGCGGCAACAATACCGAGGTTAGCGCCCGAGAAGGGGTACAACAGGGAGAAAGGGGAGGTGCCAATATTTAATTCGTAAACGAATAATAATAATTCACCCAGCCGAACAAAACAGCAATTTCCGTGGCGGCAAATCTAGATGAAATGGTGCACTCTGATTGGCCTAGCGCTATCGCTTATAATTCAAAAACTATGCGTCGGACGAGCTTCCGGAAAAGAAATTCTCGGTTGGATTTTAACGAGGTATCATGCTGGCTAGTCCGTGGGAGGCAATTTAGGGACACCCTGTATATATATATATATATATTGTGACGTGGATTTTTCCCACTCCTCGGTCACTCGGAGAAAATGACCGAGAACTTACCGCGTGCACAATAATTTGGCGTCCACGATGTACCCTGGATCTAAAACAATATCGCAAAGTTTTTGTTGGGCGCCTGGCGTGATTAACACGCCTCGAAATCATTAATACGCTATTCTTCGGGCATATGCTCGATAGCTCAGTACCGCGGAGAGGGGAGGGGTAATTTTTGGAGAGAGAGAGACACTCGAAATATACATGCTATTTAACAAAAGTAATATAAAACCTTATATTTCACAATAGCGGTGATGCAAAACAAAAAAAATATAATTCAAAAATCGCTCATCGCGAGTCTAAAACTAAACAGAAAATTACACGTAACCTACTCTATTTCTTACTCTAATGAGCTCGCGGCTCCCTAACTAAAACGTCCCTCGACGATCACAAAATCCTCATACGCAGTTCTCAATTTGTAACTTCGCCATTTGTTCTCCATGGCGATTATTGCTCGAAACGAAACTAAAACTAATTATTCGACGGTGCGCCGTCTGGTCTCGCAACTTAAAACACCATGCTCAAACTTCTCGTCTCAACTGCTGCGCAACGCAACGGCAATTTCGACTATACATCGCCTAACCTCGACTAAACACTATCTTAACTAAACGTAAACTTAACTAAGCGCAAGCACCACTACATTTAACTTCAACTATACACAAGCTCAAAGTAACTCAACTCAACCTACATTATCTTAACTAACGGGTACGGAACTCAGTGCAGGCGGAACTAAACGTAACCTAAACTATGCGCAGTCGCAACGCATCCGAACTTAATTCTTTTCAAAATCCTCCAAAACGTTACCCGCTAATCCGAGCACTCCAATTCGGTGCTTCCCGATCTACTCGAGAGGTGACACAAAAAGAAAACGATAACGCGGCTCGACCCGGTACGGCGAAATTCGGCTATTCTTGGTTTCACTAACGAGAAAGATTCAACTAAAACCCGTGACTCTACTCAACTTTTTCAGAAACTCAAAATTTACTTTACTCTAACCCGCGTACTCAGGCTACGGTCATCAAGCAAGAGAATCGGCAAAAGAATTTCGAGTACTTTTCTACAACGCAAATCCAAAACGGCTATCCGTTACTCGGCAAGCCTTTTCACAATTATGCTCGAAATGCAATCGCGGGGATAGAAGCAGCGCTTACCTTCTACATCCTTGCAACCCCCTTTCCATTCCCTTCGCGATTTTTGGGCGACTCCATTGCTTCGCGAAACTCCCCCAAAACGTGACTACTAATCACGACCGCCAGAACTAGAGTGGTTTCAAAAACCTACCACCTGCCGCAACACGGATCTCGATACGCCATCCCACACGTGACGTCATACCCCCAAGAATACGCAATAATCGATCCGTCATCGATTTCGTCGATCGCGCAACTCGACGCGCACCTTCGATAGCATCGCTGCGCAGAACTTAAAGCTAGGTCGCAATCTCGTCCTCCGCGCAGCTCCATGATGTCTTGGCGGTGAGCGTGGTGCTCCCTCGTCGCTAGTCGGTCCGTCGCAAGTTCGCTGGTCAATTGTTGGCGGGGTGAAGGGGGAGAGGCTGCGGCGCGCCGGCCGCCAGCGGGAATCGCGTCCACCTTGGATTCCCGTGATGCGGGGATCTGCGTCGGCTCCCCCTCCGCAGCCTCGACATCCTTCCTTCGCAATTGTTGCTAGTCCGCCATTTCGCACTTTCCTCGAATTCGGTGTCGACTTCTTGCCTGATGCCGTTGTAGCTCGAAAAATAAAAAAACAAAAAAAACTGAAATATCTTACGCTGGTCGCTAAAGTGTCCCCTCTCGTAGTTTCGGATGCGTGACTCTAGTCCTGGCGCTCTTTTCCAAAAACTTTGCGACTCAATTTCGGAAATTCCCAAATTTTTGGTTCCGCCCAGGGTTCAAGGAGCCCCTTGTAACGGGCATCAAAAATGCCACGTTACAATATATATTTCGCTTTTCGGACAAGGCTCAATATGTCTCTAATAGCTTTGTCAAGTGTGTGCGATTGAAAGAAGAAGAAACAAACATGGATTCTGAAAAGTGCTTGAAATTTTTAAAAATCACGGAGAAAGCGCTAAGATTTTATCTGAGAAATCTTCGCCGACAGAAATTCAAAAGTGGATTCGCTTTGGAACTCAAAGTACCAAATTTTTGAATAAAATTTCACGAAACAACGCCTCAACGATCGGACAGAAGACACGAATTTTGACCACAATTGGAATCTTGAAATTGTTGACAGTTGAATTTCAACAGTTTCAAAAAGTGGGTCACGGATAAGAAAGTTGACGAAGAAGCGATAGAGTACGGTGCGAAGATTTGGAGACAGCTTTCGAGAGCCGCATTACAACGGGAGCTGTAATGAATCTGCGGCATAAGGACTTGAACAAGTTCTTGGAAGATGCGAAACACCTCTTCGTTGGAAGACTGAAGAAGATGCTGCAAAAGGCGGGAAGTTTGGAAGCGAACTGCTTCTTGTCCTGTAAATTCAGCGTAACGAAGAACGCTGAAATTGTAGAAGAAATTATATTTTTTAATACCAAAAATCAAGTCATCCTCCAACAAACGGACATACACGGGTGGTTTGAAGAGAACGTGAAGCAAAAAATGTTGACCTAAGTGAAGGATTTCCAGGAAAAAGACTCTGGCTGGTCGTTGATCGAAATAATCAATTTGACTGTGAATATTAACAAGTATGTGCCATTACGAGAAGGTGTGTTCACGTACACACCACTACCTAAGGATATTCAAGATAAGAAGACTGTCGTCAACATTCGTAACAGCGACTCATATTGCTTTCTTTGGTCGGTCACCGCAGCCCTCTTTCCAGCCAACAATAAGAATCCCAACGAAGTCAGCTCTTACCGCCATTTCAGCTCAGTGCTACGGTACGATGGTTTGAATTTTTCAATGTCTTTAGACCAAATTCCGAAATTTGAAAAACTCAAACTTTCGATGAACGTCTATGGTACAGAATGTACTGAAAGAAAACAAAAACACAGTGAAATTGTACCCGTTTACTTAAACCGAAACAAGTCTGATAAACCTGTAATTCATCTTTTAGTATTACAGACTGAAATTAATGATGATGATGATAACGATGATATGGAAAATTATGTAAAGAAAGTAACATAACATTTTGCATGGATTCGAAATTTATCGCCATTAACAAGTTCTCAAATTTCGAAATGCGCACATCATATTTGGTTATGTGATAGATGTCCAACTCACTTTAAATATGAGAGATGTTTATTGGAGCACAGAGTTGATTGCATGAGTTCGAACAGAAACAAAGTTATTTTACCAACAGAATAGGATAAGATTCGATAATTCGAAAATTTTAAGCATAAAGAAACCATTCCGTTCTGCATTTACGTGGATTTTGAATGTTGACTGCAACCTACTCTTAAAACTATCGGGGAAAAACGAACCATTTATCAAAAACACATTCCGTACAGTATAGCTTATTATCTGCATTGTGCATTTAACGATTCAATTTCAAAACTCAAAATTAATCGTGGAGAGACTTCCATTCAATGGTTAATGAATAAGTTAGTGGAATTGGCACATTCGTTGAAAGTATATTTGAAAACTGTTGTACCTATGGAACCTCTGATGCGTGGTCAAATTCACAAATTTCAATATACTAAAATATGTCATATTTGTGAAAAACCTTTCACGCCCGAAAACGTAAAACATCGTGATCACTGTCATTTCACAGAAAAGTATCGTGGTGCTGCTCATCCGGGCTGTAATTTAAATCATCAAAACTCACATGCTATCCCAGTGGTATTCCATAATTCATCAGCTTACGATGCACATTTTCTATTCAAAGCATTGGCGACATCATTCGTGGGTATTATTTAGCTTTTACCCGTTAATAAAGAAAAGTACATTTCGTTCACCAAATATGTCGCGGGAACAGATGTAAAGTTTATATTCCTAGATTCGATTCGTTTTATGCCCGTAGCCTTGAGAAATTAGCATCGTATTTGGGTGATGATCAGAAAATAATTACACGCAAATTTTGCAGTGCCTTGGATGAATTTCAATCGTTGACCAGAAAAGGTATTTTCCCGTATGAATACATCGATATCTGGTAGAAGCTCGAGAGTAGACGACTACGAACCAAAGAACAATTTCATTTTAAATTAAACGACAAGGACATAATAGATGACGATTGCGCGCGCGCATGCAAAGTTTGGCAAACTTTTAACGTTCAAACTTTGGGAGAATATTCAGACTTGTATTTACAGATGGACGTTTTTTTACTGGCTTATGTTTTTCAAAATTGTTGACAGAACTGTTGGACGACGTATAGACTGGACCCGTTACATTATTACACCGCGCCCTGGCTATCGTTTGACGGAATGCTAAATGCTCACTGATATAGGTATGATTATGTTTATCGAAAAAGTTATTCGTGACGGTGTGTCGCAATGCTCGAACCGATATGCAAAGGCCGACAACAGATATATGGGAGAGGCATTTGATCCAGAAGTCGAAGAATCTTATCACATGTACTTCGACGTTCACAATTTGTACGGTGGTGCTACGAGCTTTGCTCTGCCATGCAGTTCCTTTGAATGGGTATCAGATTTCAGACAATGTGACGTTCTTACTACCTCGGACAAAGCGGAGTTCGGTTACATATTAGAAGTAGATTTGAAATATCCTGACGCAGTGCATGAAATGCATAAAGATTTATCATTGTGTCCGGAGCATTACTTACCTCCGATTTCAAATAGTAAACAGTCAAAATTGACGACCACGCTACGTTCCAAACAAAACTACGTTATTCATTATCACGTGTTGAAACAATGTTTGCAAATAGGCTGAAGGTTAGCTAAAATTCACAAAGTTCTGAAATTCTGGCAAACACCATCGCTCAAATATGATACAGATTTGAATACATATTTACGGAAAAAATCCGTCAACGTATTCGAACAAAACTTTTACAAACTAATGAATAACGCAATTTTTGGTACAACGATGGAAAATGTTAGGAAGTACAGAGATGTTAGGCTGATCACGAAATGGGATGGAAGATACGGTGCTAGAGCTGCTATTGCTAAACCAAATTTCCATAGCTGCACGGTTTTCGAGAAAGACATTATAATAGTCGAATTAAGTGAAACAGAAGTCAAATTAAATAAGCCATTGTATGTAGGCTTCTTCATTCTAGATCTTTCGAAAACCTATTTTTACGATTTTCACTATAATTATCTGAAAACGAAATTTGGAAACCATGCAAAATTAATGTACACCAATGCAGATAGTTTAATTTATCAATTCACTATCCCTGACATATACCAGTGTATGAAAGAAGACTTGTACAAATTCGACACGTCTGATAACCCTCACGATACCGTCTATGGAATGACTTCAGCAAATAAAAAAAGTCCTCGGCTTAATGAAAGACGAGAGTAATGGAAAGATAATGTTAGTATTTGTTGGATTAAGAGCTAAATTATATTCCTTTTGAGTGTTAGGAAACAAGAAAGATCAGAAACGGGCCAAGGGTGTAAAAGGATCAACATTGAAAACAACAACTTCTAACGATTACAAGAAATGTGCTTCGCACCATCAAAATGTAATAAAAAATCAAAATTTGATATTGAGTGAAAAACATGAAGCTTATACTGTAGAACAGAAGAAGCTAGCACTAATTGTAAGCTGGAATGATGACAAGCGGATCGTATTCCACGACACGACCGACACGTTTCCGTGGGGCGATAGGCCATGTAAATAAACTGAACCTCAAGTTATGCGATATGCTTTAGCTTTAGAATTACCGCATCGTAGCGTATAGGGTGTGATTTGAAAATGCACAGTGATGTATACATATAACATATCTATGGCGTCAAATAACAAAGCATACTCAATTTATAGGGTGTGAAATGAAGACATACATACTACAAAACAAAAATTTATTTATTCAATTTATAATGTTACATGTCAGATTCATTTATCAGCGTACTGTCAAAACATAACCATTTTATATATAATTTTTTCCCACGCTTCTTTAGAACCTTTTCCACGAGATGGATGTCCAGATTTTCAACCTTGAGGAGCTCCTGTTCGTAGAATCTGCCATCGATGCGTTGATTTCGATAACCTTTGAGCTTGTACGTCATAGGATGGGTATTGCCTACTTGGCTTATCGTGAATATCTCCGTCGTCCATTTGGGAGTGTGACCTTTCTCGAAGACGTTTTTGAATTTCCTGATTTGAATTTTGTTGCCAGTCTTGAACTTTACCGGTTTGGTAGGTACCGCTCGAAGCCCTCCGTACGCCTGACGTAATAATTGTCTTTCGTTCGCAACGGTGAGATCCGATGGTTTCATTCGTATGGTTCGGTGTTTGGTGTTGTTGTTAGCCGATACCAAATCAGATAAGATGTCGAGCCATTTGCAGCTTCCTTGTATATTGAACCGTTTTCACATTTTACTTTTCAGCGAACGATTGAAGCGTCCACAGATCGTCGTCTTCAAATTACTATACGTGAAGTGAAGTTTGATTCCATAGCGTGTTATAAGAGATTCAAATTTTGAGTTGTAAAATTCCGTTTCTCTGTCTACGTGTAATTTTTTCGGTACCCGTCCTTGAACTAGCACAGATCGCCTTTGTAACATCATCTCCGGACTTGCTCTTTATCGGTACAGCCCACGCATACTTCGAAAAAATATCAATGACTGTGAGCATATACTTGTGGCTTTTGTTTTGTTCAGCGTACGACATCATATCAACAAGATCTGCCTGCCAAGTCTCGTCGACGCGGCGCACATCCACACGTCGACGTGGGTAATTACGGCGTGCAGGCTTATGCAGTTCCGTCACTAGCGTTAGCTTTTTCTCGTTTATATTCCAATGCTCTTAGTCTGATGTCCAATTTGGATATGATTTCTGCGTTTCGAATCCACAGGTCTCTGCCTGCTCTAAAATCTTCGTAGAAGGTATCCAAGGCTTTCTCCGTGGTGATCTACAAATCATTGATCATTTGATCGAGGTCATCAATTTGTTTTTGCAGTGAGTTGAATTTTCGTCTGAGGATTTCCAAGGTTACCGCATTGTTCGGCTTTGCGGGATCTGCGACATTACACAGTCTCTTGTTCTGTACATCGTAATGATGAGCATTCTTTGTTTTTTCTTTTTCCCTAGCAAAAACCATCAATATTACCATCATTGATACGTGAGGGTGAGAGTTTACTAAGCGGTAGTAGTTAATGATTAATGAATAATCAAAGATGCTCCCACGTAACGACAATGAATAAAAAATTATTAAAACTAAGAAAGACCTACCTTTCGATAAGCCCGTAATTTGTAGGATTGTGTTGCTATAGTCCTGTACAGGTCTGTGAGGCTTGTTCAAATTGTTGAGGCTAATTTATAATAATGAAAATAGGAAAAGGTCGTCGTTCAAAATAAATGGTTTGAAATGATTTAACTGGTAAAAGATGAAGTGTATTCTTTAACGATTCGGTGATTGAAATGTTTGGTAACAATGAATGACGATAATGACGTAGAAGCCGAAAGTAACAATTTATAAAGTGTTTGAGTTTATACAACAATCCACACCGACGGACGAATTTATATTCAAATGCAGAGAAGCTGCAGAATCACTAAATTTGACCGTTTGCGTGTTTGAGCAAATAGTGTGTTATTCTATTCTGAATGATATTATTGATAGTGATACCGAGAACATCTATCCTGAATGATGCTTATAACTAGCTGGTCGTGATTATTTGATATTGTATCTCTTTTTTTAGATTATCTTGAATTTAAATTACCATGCAGTTGGTTATATCCTATAATGATTATAAAGTGGGGCCGAGCTAAAGACTGGAGAATAACTCTTTGAATTCCCAAGGGAATTGTCTGTAGCTGGACACTAATTCTTGCTGCTGTTATTTCAAATTGTGTTTAAATCTGAGAAACAATACGTTTGATCTAATTGGGGGTAGTGAAGCTAGCCACCAACTCTAGTCTTGCTTTGAAATGGATATTATAATAGTAAATTTTGATTAGAAAGGTGAAAACAAGAATTCGCTCGATGTTGGAGATTAGCACTCGGATTGACTTATTTTTAGATGTGTTCTTGTGGTGACGAGATTGAGAGCCGTCGGATCGTGTCGGTCTGCGTCAGTAGTATTCTGGAGCAGGGGCCCACCTCGAGTTCTTAAGAGTGGATGGATAACATTGCAAACGATGAACCCGGTCCCTCAGTCTTGATTAATTTCGATAGGTTGATTATCAAAAAGTTACTGTTCACAATAAATGTCCGAATGTTTCACTCGTGGTTTTGATATTATTATTTTAATGATTATTTTACGAAAGTTTTTGAGTTCTTGATTATTAAAGTAAATGCTTAATATTACCAGATCGGGATTGAATCTGGGCCAAACTTGGTTTAATTTGAGGAAAATGGATTATCATAAAAATGTCTATTCTCGAAGATATAAGAAATAGTAAAGAACAGGAAAAAATTTGGAAGGTAGGAGATAGTGAGTCCTTTCAATTCACAAGATAATATGATTTCTTGAATTGACGAATTAGCAAGAGATTTTAGGCCGGTCACAACTAAGATTTTCCGAACGCTACTGTTACTTAAGAAGGGTTAATACGGGTTGACGCCCACGCACCTCGCGACTTGACAGACGAAGGACAAGGCTGCTTGGGCCTAAGGGTCCAAGCTGCAGTTGCATTAAGTTACAACGATAATCAGCCAATGAAGTGCGAGGGCGACCTCCTGGTGCCCAAATCTACACGGTGAGCGTTACTTCGCGCTCTTCGACGGAGTTCCGACGATTCTCAATCTCGTCACTCACACGTGTAAGATGTTGACAAAAGGTATCTCAAGATAATTCTCACGCATTCATCCACACATCTCGACAGATAATCTATTTTAATTTGGTAGTTCCAACGGTAGTGGTTTATCCTAATTCTTGATGATAATTTTGACTTAAAAAGAGAAATATTTCCAGGCTGAGCGCTGCTGGTGCTAATTCAACAGTCTCTTGTTTCAGTTCTTGGTACTAGTTATAAGAAACAATGTTGAACCTTATACTAGGATCGTTGCTGGTCTGTACGTGACTTTTGCCGGGAGGGGTGGTAATCGCCGGTCAAGGCAATACAATATGTTGATGTTGTCTATGACTATAGCTTCCGTTACAGCGTTAAAAGGGAAGTTTGAAAAACACTTCACGTATTAAGAGTCCTAGTTATATAATGATTTCGGAAAAGGTACGCCCGAGCAATACGCCGGACGTAACATCATCATCATCATCGTCATCGTCACCGTTACCGTCACCGTCACCGTCACCGTCACCGCCACCGCCGCCGCCGCTGCCGCCGCCGCCACTGTCACCGCCACCGCCACTGCCACCGCCACCACCACCACCACACCAGCATCATCATCGTCGTCGTCGTCGTCGTCGTCGTCGTCGTCGTCGTCGTCGTCGTCGTCGTCGTCGTCGTCGTCGCCGCCGCCACCGCCACCGCCACCGCCACCGCCACCGCCACCGCCACCGCCACCACCACCACCACCACCACCACCACCACCACCATCATCATCATCATCATCATCATCATCATCATCATCATCATCATCGTCGTTGTCATAGTCCAAATTATCAGAGAGTCGTCATTATCATAATGGCTGAGCAATTGAATGAAACTAAGATTGATTATTTTTTGAAAAAAGCTGTATTTTAGATTACATAGCTCAGAAAGTAACTTTCAATAATTTTTGTCAGCTCGAATTGCGCGTCTTTTTAATAATAATGATCTGGTCATTTTAACCATCATCCGGATGTCCGGATCCGTTGTTCTGTTGCGGAACCGCTGGACGGATCGAGGACGTGACCTTCATCATAATTTCTACACCACCATTAAATGCCGTTGGGTCATGTACTTGAGGTGGCCAGAGGGTGTGTATTGCGCAAATTGTGCGCGAGAAGAGGGTCTCGATGAGAGAGCAATGTTTTCGAGTCATAAAAGAATAACATTCTTTAACATCGATAGTCTACCGTCGTGCGTGCGATGTCGTCATGTACAAGGAGAACTGCAATCCATCGATGTGCAGCGTGCAGACGCCTTCTAGCGTTATATTATTGTATGAAAGAAAGCAGATATTACCAAGACGGCATGTTGCGTAACTCGCATCCATGTAAGCATATAAATCTGTGATCGTAAGTTTTTTCTAATTTATACATCTTCATGATTCTAGGATTCTAAAATTTTGAAAATTACATAATGTGTGTTTTCTTTATTTAAGATCTCTGTAATAGTCAACAAATGGCACACAGTTTAATAGTGGTAGTATTAGTAGTAGTGTGTCATCAAATATACGAATAATTTCATAAGAGTAGAATAAACAGGTTTTTTTTGAAAAAAACGACGGGTTGCACTAAGGGAGTGCCGGCAGAAGTTATTTGAATATGTAGGAATGGTTAGGGAATAATTTCGCACAAATTGTTTTATTTATCAGTATAAAAGTACTATCATATATGTGGTAAAATACGATATTCATTTATTGCGCTATCGTAGACAAACATGACAATTTATATTACATAAATAATATGCCCTTCGATTTTCACGATGTCCTTTTCTTTTTTCTTCTTTTTTTTCATCCTTCGAATCTTTTTTTTTCAAATTTTTTCTACGCTGACGCCATGCACATTGATATTTCTGATTTCTATTCCTTTTTTTCTTTTGTTTTTCTGAAAAACGAAGATTATTTATTATTATTTTATTTCATCTATTTTTATTTTAAATTATATGTTTGGTATCGTATTTTTTATGATTTTCTACGTAATACACGTTTTTACACTCGATTAGCAAAGCACTGGATAAGTCAATGTGGCCAGTATCACAATTGATACTCCTAATTTCAAGAACTAATGAGTCACGCGCGCATTGCTTTAATTTATTACTAAAAAAGAAACGATTTCCCTCAAATATGTCGCTAAAATTTGTCGCGCGTACATATAGGTTAACGCTATAAACTATCAACATATTACAAATATTACATCTATAATGTGTAGGTACATATGTATATTTTTATAAAGTACTCACTTATTTTCTTTCGATATTTCTTCATCCCTTTTTTGTTAATAAATGCACTTTCTTCCTTTTCCATCTTTTGAGCACTTTAAATACACGAATTTCACAAGTATACAGACGATTGACACATCAGCAGTCACCATCTGTAGATGCGCGTAGCAGGCTGTAGTACAAACACACATGCGCAGGCGCCCAGCGCTACTTAAACGAGACAGACGGAGCAGGCATACATTTTCGCCGTACGATGGAAAGAGAGGGGGATATTACCCCCTCTCCATCCGTCTTACGCTTTTTCGATCAGGCTACGGATCTGACGCGCTACGGATCTGACGCGAGTTTGTGATAGAGCTGGAACATTTATCATAAAATGTAACAGTTTTATATCCTCTCCTAGGAACATGCCGGGGATCATTTGAATGAGCACGAAATTCATCGTGCAGCGTAGCCCGCCTTGCGCGCTTGGCTTCCTTATCGGCAGCAGTGCTCAAATTACGCGATTATATGCACTTTATATGCACTTTATATGCACTTTATATGCACTGTCGTTGAGCCCGGCGAGCGGCCGTGTAAGCAGTCTCAATACTGCTTCCCAGCGTAACGCACGCCTAATTTTGCATATATATAAATTTAATATCACGCAACGCCCGCACTCACCATTGTTGTTATCAATTATGACGTAATTCTCTCTTTTGAATAAACGTATGAATATATACTATAATCGTTGCGTGATTTTCGCATGACAAATTTGGCGATCCTGCCAGGATTCGGTTTAAACCAACGAACGCGGCGCGCGTATCAAACGGCCGGATCATAGTGACGAACTTTGAAAGTGAGTGCATAAGCCCAATAAATTCACGCGCGAACCTTCGGCTACGCGTTTATAAGTAATTATTACGAATTGCACCTAGCAAGGGATAGAGTGAAAGGCCGCCTTGCGTAGACAATCAAGGACTGCGTGTAGACCGCTTGATAATCAGGGACTGAGTGTAGACCGCCCGATTCTACACTGGACAATTCCCATAGTAAACTTGTGTATTTATTGGAAAGGAAGCAAGTATAAAATTCTGCATCCTTAGATACAATAAACTTCGCGTTTAAACCATCTAAGTGAAGTGAAGTGAGAATAAGGACACTCAGACTCGAACTGCTCTTATATTCTCGCCTCCGGTGCCTGTCAGAGACTCCAGGACATCGAAGCCTCGTACCGACGGCTACGACCATCTTCGATTGTGATGCTTCACACCTCAATTTGGCTACTCTTAGCGTGAGTACAAGCATTTTGTTACCAACTCGAGTCACTATAAACGTATCGAAGAAAAATCGTAATCGAAACTAAGAATTTGATGGTCAAACTTGAATCATTCAAATGAATAAAGACAAAGCTTGACTCAAATTGAATTTAAAAATAAATTCACAATGGATGTAAACGAAAACAATGACCGGAGATCGGCAGTACCTCCTACTATTGTTGAGACTGCAGAAAATGGACAATCCGTCACTTCTGAATCCCGGTTTGAAGAGAGATTTTGGGATTTGACAAACCAAATGACTCAGCTTGTGAATAGGCTACAAGAAACCACCGAACGTAATGATTTAACTGCAATGGGCAGATACCGTCTTGGTCTAGAGCAATTAAACGGAGAGAGGTTAACTGCGCGTCAACTTGCTCCCCGTGAAGATTTGCCTATAGAAGAGGTTACCCGTTTTATTCAATTGAGAAATCAAGAACGCCGTGAACACGACTTCATTCGTCGCAATAATGTGAAAATAAATCGATAAGCAATCAATAACTATTATCGCTTAACAACTAGCGATGATCCGAATGTTTCTAATATTTTAAGACCGCCCGGAAACCATACCAGAGCAATACCGCGAATTCAAGTAGATACCGCGCGTCTCGTAGAATCAGAGGTGGAAGGTCCCACTCAGATAGCTTCCTCAACCGTAACAAACCCACCACGTTACTCGGAATTATACGGGCTCGCTCAAAACCGATTGCTGCCACCGACACCGCGCATCAATGAGGTCGGCTCCCCAGCCAATTCAGACTTGGATCATCAAGGTATAAATACGATGCCAATACCGATCCTTCACCAAAATCGCTCATTAGAAAACGACCGATTCTCCACCGCGCGAGCCAATGTAAACCATGATATCTTGTCGGATACGGATTCGACACTGCAACGCGTTCTCCAGGAAAGCCGATGTTCATCACAGATGCCGAACGTATGCCTTACACCAAGGCCTAGTCCACAGTGGCCTATTGGTCCGACGTACTACGAAATCCCACGAGGCACTGGTAGCAATACCCGTGGCAACGTCCCGCGTCGTCGTCTAGAACAGCAAGAAGAGGACGAACTTCGAAGAGCCTTGAAAATGTCTGCTACTTTAACAGATCGTCGTCCGGACACTGTGACGTTCAGTATGACCCAGTTTCTGAGTGATCCCGAAGCTTTACGCGAACAGCAGGAGATAATAAGGAACATTGAGGAACTCGCTCGAAGAAACCAAACAGGAATTCCCCATGCTTCCCCCTCGGAATCCAAGAGACCCAGGCCCGTATGCACGAACGGAAGCTTACTTGAACGATGTCAGCCTACGCCCCGATGCTGCTGGAAGATACCCTGGAGAACCAAATCGCCCTGTGGACGAGCCCTACGCGATCCAAGATTTCCTACCCGCGTTTCAAGTCATCAAGATGATTGATTGCAGACTGGAAGGAAAAGCAGGCAAAGATGTACACGCTTGGATCATGCAAGTGAAAGCCGCCGATATGGTAGTTATGCCAACCCAACGTTTCCCGTTTTTGAGCATGGTAATCAGCTTGAAGACGGGAAGAGCTCTTCAGAAGACCATCAAGCAGAGGAGACCTCGTACAATCCCAACCTTACACAAAGTCATAAGATCAGCCGTCATTGTCGAGAAAAGTGCCACCACATTGGAAATAAAGCTTGGCAGAACAGGCCAAAAGGGCGACACTGTGGACGCCTACAACCTCAAATTCAATCAGATCTACCAAGATCTCGTAGCTGCCTTCTCGAATCAACAACTGCGAGTGAACATCGATCCTAATCTTCAAGACCTCGAAAATAGAGTGTGCCAGTACTATCTGTACGGACTCAATCCGAGGATATTCCATCAAGTCAATAACCGTCAGTACTTCAAGTTATGAGAAGCCCAGAAGGCCGCGAAAGAAGCCGAAGGCGAGGAATTGGATTTCCGAATGCATCAACAACAGTTGATGAACACTAACGACACAGCCTCGAAACCCACGTTTTGGAACAAGTCCCAAATTTACGGGTCAGGCAGCGCATAAGATACGCAAAGATTCTAGGTACAACAAAGAACCTCGACGAACTCGCCGAAGTCAACTCCTCGATCACCAGCGTCTGTCCACCACCACGATGAAGCGGAACAATATAAAGATAAAGAACTCCAGAGATGTGAATGCCACACCTGTAACACACATCGGACCGCCCATGAACAACAAGCAGTATGTGATAACTGCGGAACCAAAGGACACCACAGCCAGAACTGTTACGCTCCGCGCCGACCACAGAACGACCAACGCAACGCCGTAATACTAACGGTAATAAGCGAGACGCAAATTTTCAAAACGCCAGCCTCAAAGACAAACCGCCCAACGACCAAGTCAATTGCACGTCAGAGGAATCAGATACACCACCTTAGTAGCGACCGAAAAGTTCGATTTAAACCAAATTCGGTGAACAGAATTGCCATCGATACCGACGAAAAGAATCTCGATCTCATGTTACTGTTTGGAAGAGACCGCGAATTTTGGTAAAGAGTGATCGTGAGGAAAATCGAGGATGGAAAAGATGAATAGGCCGGAAATAAATCGAAGAGTCCGCACACAGAAATTAACAAAGAAATATAATTGAGATTTATTCTCCCTTGATTTTGGATTAATTTTAAATATATAAAATTGGGTAACTGAGGTCGCGCGAACGATGGCGAAGCCTTTCGCGCACACGCGTTTTTTTCGTCTGGAAGAGCTCAACGAATATTTATAAACTGAAGAGACCGAAAAACGAAACAATATCGCGGAACGGATCGCGGGCGTAAATCGCGAGAGTTCGTTGATTTAATTTGACGAAGTGAGCCAGGGATGTTTTAGTAAAAAACTGTTGGAAAACTGAAGAGCATGAGTTGAACGTATCGCGGCATTTCGAAGAATACCGGTCGAAGAAGATTGCGGCGGAGCCTCATGTCGAAAAGTCAAAAAAAGGGGGGGGGGGGGGGGGGTGGTTGTTCGTCGGGTTCGAAGTCCGAGCGAGGCGACGGCCAGTATGTGCCGCCATCTCGAGTGAACTCCGAACGCTCAGAAGAATCCTGAACATTCTCCCCGCCTTCGGCGACCGTTGTCGTTGAAGAGTCCACTGGAAGCACCGCCAGTTTCGAAGTTGGTCTCTTGAAGGTTGAAGTCGCCGTACAAAGTGTCACTACTCGGGTGAGGCCATCGGATCCGGGGTGAAGCTCGATCACTCGAGCAAGCGGCCATCTTGAAGGCGGAAGTCATTCATCCGTAATTAGCACGAGTGAGCCGAGTTGGATTTCGTGCGAAGGATGACGCCATTTCGAAATTGAAAGGCTCCGTTGAAGGTACTCCGTTGACCATCGCTGCCAGAAATGTTGAAGTGTGGCTTGAAGAAATTGCCAACTCGAAAGTCGAGATTTCGGAATCGTAATCAGCGATGGTTCTGGCATAGTTGTCAGCGCCTCTCCGGTCGTGAAGTGGCCTGGTGTAAGAGGCGAAGTGTCCTCAGGGTCGTCCGACAATGGACAAAGTAGCCTTGAATTGAGAATCGCCTCGACTTGCGTAAGAAGAGTCGTAAATTCTTCATACGTGAGCGAAACGTCCACGATAACCCGACGAAGATAAAATTTTGCAGATTATACCGCGGCCTCCCACTTTCCACCCATGTGAGGTGCGGCCGGAGGATTGAAGGACCACGTTGTTCCGAGGTTGGTCAGAGAAGTGATTGTAGAGTTCATTTCTGCTGAACCAGCCCTGAAGAGAGCTCGAAGTTCCGCGTCAGCTCTGATGAATTTAGTACCACAGTCGCTGTACAATGTGTGGCAGATGCCTCGCCGTCCTGAAAACCGCCGATACGCGGCAATGAAGGCTTCTGAAGTGTAGTCGGTGACGAGTTCGAAGTGGACTGCAGAAGTTCCGAAGCAAACGAAGACGGCGAGGTAGCCCTTGTAGGTTTTCGCTGCTCGTCTGCGCCAAGTCTTTATTGTGAAGAGACCTGCGTAATCGAGACCGGAGTGAAGGAAGGCTCGTGAAGGCGTGACTCAGGCGGGCGGAAGTTGTCCCATAAGCTGCTGAGCTTGAAGTCCGCGAAGTCTTGCACAGGTGATGCATTGAAGAATGTGGGCGCGAACCGGAGCTCGGCCGCCCAAAGAAGAATATCGTTGATCGACACGCCGCTTGTCATTTTGAAGGATTCATTGAAGACGACGCGAAGTTTCGTTGTGGTGCTGTGGGCGCGAAAGACGCCGTGATGCGGAAGGTAGAATCGTGATCTTGAAGAGTCCGTGTTGGTCGCACGAGCCATGTACGATAGCGTTTCGTATTCTCGAAGGAATTCGTTGTAGAGCTCGGGATACGGATTGTTCGTCGAGAGCCGCCGAAGAAGTTGATGAAGACAACGTTTTGCGCCAGCAAACTGTTGTAATATATGTGTTTATTATATTTGAAGAAAGATTTGTGTACAGGTGCGCTCTCGGTGAGCCTCGCGTTCAGAATAATCTACACAGATCAACGGTGGTTCGGAACTGTATACGGTGATTTGGGCGTTGCCAAAATTACCATCTCATACACACACACACTCATACACGCATACATCGTGCGACGCCTTTTCCAACACTCCCACTCGGCGTACGATGTACACATTATCATACTACTCGCATATGTTCACACATTCAAGCGCTCGATATTTTTCACGAATTTGTCGCTATGTAAAGACTTTTAAAGCTTTTGTAAAGACATCGGCTAACTGGTCGTCACTGCATACATACTGCACTTGCACTATTTTGTCTTTATTTGCCTCTCTCACGTAATGCAGATGCACATCGAAGTGCTTGGTTCTGGCGTGCACTTCCGGATTCTTGATTAGTCGCAGCGTACTTTGATTATCGATGTTCAGATCAATTGGGTCTCGCAACTCCTTTCCAACGTCCTTGAGGAGCTGTCTCAGTCAACACGCTTCACGCGCACCCTTACAGCTGGCGGCATATTCTGCCTCGGTAGTGGAAAGTGTGACTTTCTTTTGCCTCTGACTTCTCCAAGTGACAGCCCCGCCGCCTCCCATGGTGAAAACGAAGCCTGTCGTCGATTGTCGAGTCTCCATGCCAGCAAAGTCTGCGTCAGTATATCCGACGATACCTGTCGCAGAATTGTACGTGATGCCAAACTCTGAGGTCGATTTGAGATACCTTAAGACTCTTTTGACTGCATTTACGCGCTCAGTGCTGGGTTTTTCAAGGAATCTACTGGCTACTCCCACCGCATACGCAACATCTGGCCTTGAAACCATCGCAGCATACAACAGTGACCCCACGACTTCACGATAAGGAAAAACACTGGCGCAGGTCTCTTTTGGAGCGGTCAATCGAATGTTTGCATCAGACGGCGTGCTTGACGGCACATCGTTCACCATGTTGAATTTTTCGATGAGTTTTTCGATGTACGATTTCTGCCCGATACTGAATTTTCTGTTGTCTCTGTCTTAATATCTCAACTCCGACATAATATCGACATGCTCCAACGGTCATTTCAAAACAGCTCTGCATATATTCAATCACCTTTTTCAAAACAATGCCACTCTTTGACAAGATGAGTCCATCGTCTACATACAACAACAGAAATACATCGTGTCCATCCACTCTCCCACTGAACACACATGGGTCTGCTGTACTGGCCACGAAATTAAATTTTTGTAAACACGAAATGAATTTCTGATTCCACATTTGCGAGGCCTGTTTCAGTCCGTATAAATTTTTTTTCAATTTGCACACAAAGTCTTTACCTTCTATATCAAGTCCTTGTGGCGGTTCCATGAAGATTTCCTCTTCAAGTTCCCCATTTCAGAAAGCACACTTCACATCGAACTGAACAATCTCTAAGTCGTCTTGCGCGGCGATACACAACATGATTCGAACCGAATCATATCTCACCACGCGGGAGAAGACATCTGCGTAGTCAACTCCTTTTCGTTGTGAGAATCCTCTCGCTACAAGACGAGCTTTTGCTCTCACTTCGTTTGACCCTGGTGCGCTTTTCACTTTGAACACCCACTTGCACGTCACTACATTCTTGTGCGGCGGTCTTGCAGTCAGTTCCCACGTCTCGTTCCTTTTGAGAGCATCGAGCTCCTCACATATGGCTTGCCGCCATTTGTCAGCATCTTTAGAAACCATTGCCTCTTCATACGTATTGACTTCTTCGATGATCGCGCTATGTCCGTTCTCTTCATATCGATCTGGTTCATATATATATGGTCTCAAGTTGGAGCGTGCTGCTCCTTCACGGGCGTCCTCAACTGCATCAACAAAAGTTTCCGCATCGTTTTTATCATCGTCAACTCGCGTGTCTGCTGGTCTATGGTTCTCTTCGTCTACAGCGTCTTCATCAGCCAGGACAACGATGGGTGAGCTTTCTTCCTCGGACGTAGCGACACAGTTTTCGTTGATCACAGCGTCGCAGCTCACAATTATTTTTCTTTTGCTTGGGTCATACAGTCTGTAATTCTTCGCACTTGACTCGTACCCTACGAGGTACATCTTTTTGGCCCTGGCATCCCACTTTTTTCGACCGGTCTCCTTGGGGACGTACACGTACGCTTCCGAGCCAAAGATTCTTACGTGGCCCAGATCGGGCTTAGACTTAAACCATAGCTCAAAAGGAGTTTTTGATGGATTCTTGGCGTTGGGGGTTCTATTCAGGATATACACCGCTGTGCGAACGGCCTCAGACCACAAGCTCATGTGTAGGCCGCTGGTCAGCAACATCGTCCGGGCAGACTCTTGGATGGTCCTATTCTCACGTTTCACGCGGCCGTTTTGCTCAGGCGTGTAGGGTGATGTTCTTTCGTGGACAATCCCTCTCTCTCGCAGTACTTTCGACATATCTTCATTCGTAAACTCCAAGCCGTTATCCGTCCTGAACGATTTCACCTGATTTCCAGTAACGGTTTCGACTGCACTGACTTGCTCTTTTATTTTACTGACGACGTCAGACTTCTGTACTAGGAAATGCACGTATCGAAAACTTGTGGCCTCATCTTTTACCACCAGGATGTATCTGAACCCTCCCACTGAGGTCACATGCATTGAACCACAAGCGTCCGCGTGGAGTCTTTTTCCAGGTCGGCACTCACGGATTTCGCAAGATGGGTGAGACATGCGGTGCATTTTTCCCACAACACAGTCCGCACAGAAGAACTTATTTTTCGCGACGAATGATACTCCATTTACACTGTTTTTGTTCAACATGTTCTGCATCATTTTAAAACTCAAATGTCCCAGTCTCTGGTGCCACCTACTGCACGATTCAGTGGTCACATTGTATGCTTCGCATAATCGATCTACTTGCAGGCCTAAACGATATTGATTCATGCTGTCTTTGATACCGACAACTGCTATTTTTCCGTCCGAGAATCGCACTTCACACTCGTGCTCTCTCTCGATAACAACAAATCCGCGAGACGTCACCGTTCCCGTCGAGAAAAGGTTCGGTCCTAGACCGGGCACGTATTGTACCTTCTCTAACACACATGAGTCCCACTGAAAACCGTTCCACATCGATGCATGAATATTGCCCACGGCATGTATCGGTAGCTTGGCGTCGCTCGCTACACGCACATATCTCCCGGT
The DNA here is from genome assembly GCF_021901455.1 of Neodiprion lecontei. NCBI lineage: Eukaryota > Metazoa > Arthropoda > Insecta > Hymenoptera > Diprionidae > Neodiprion > Neodiprion lecontei. The sequence goes on along the minus strand of NC_060262.1, from coordinate 15,595,197 downwards.
CGGTGTCTCGTCGAGCTCACTGAACCAATCTTTTCTACTCGTCATGTGCTGCGTCGCTCCTGAGTCAACGATCCATACGTCTTTCAGCGGGCTACTTTTGATTCCATTCGGCATTGCTACGAAAGCTGTCTCGTTCTTGGGAAAAATACAGGCTTGGAAAACCGTGTAGCTCTTGGAATTTTTTTTGTCTGTGTGCTCATTGTTTACATTTTCGTTCTCTGAACATTCTCGATGCCAGTGTCCCGTCTGTCCACATTTATGACACTGTGATTCCCTTTTCCTTTGCGCGATTGGTTTGTAATCTTGTTGTCTCGACCACGGCTTTTGTTTTCCTCTTGCTGCGAAGGCACCGTCTTCAACGGCCTTGGTCTTGTTTATTAGATCCTCTTCTTGCCGTAAGCGAGCTAATAGGCTATTGAGATCTCGACCCTCTCGTATGTTGTACCACACCGTCTTGAAATTTTGAAATTTTGGCGTGAGGCTACTGATTATTCTTGACATTTTAATATTATCAGATAACTTTTCCCCTTGATCCTCAATCTCAGCTGCAAGTTTCATCACCTTCGAGACGTATGTCGTTACAGATTCGTCCTCGGACATTTTCAGGGCGAAATATTCTTCATAAAGAGTCATCACACTCACTTCACTTCTCTTTTCATGAATAGCACTCAGTTTGTCATAAATTTCTTTTGCTGAATTGCATGTTAACACATTCATTGCTTGGTCGCTTTCCAATGTTGCAATTGAGATGGCCATCGCTTTGCCAACTTTTCGTTGAACTCATCGACTTCTGCTGAAGTCGCGGTTCTTGCAATCGTCTCATGGACGTATTTGTTTAGCTCTTTTCCACGCAATATGGCGTCCACTTGAAATTTCCACAATTTGTAATTGCTCTCATTGAGCTTGTGGACAATATTGGTCGACCCTGTGTCTGCCATTATTTTTATTCTTATTTTTACACCGACTTCGACGGCCACTAGTTTTATTCTTTACTTTGGACTCCTGGGCCCATAACCTGTTGTAATATATGTGTTTATTATATTTGAAGAAAGATTTGTGTGCAGGTGCGCTCTCGGTGAGCCTCGCGTTCAGACTAATCCACACGGATCAACGGTGGTTCGGAATTGTATATGGTAATTTGGGCGTTGCCAAAATTACCATCTCATACACACACACACTCATACACGCATACATCGTGCGACGTCTTTCCCAACACAAACGAATCTCTGAGAGAAGACGGAGGTGCCTTAAAGGGAAGCCGAACCACGTAACGACCGTTGTTGTCTCTCGTATGCGTGTCCTTGAAGTGTTGTTCGCAAGATGCCTCTTCCGGCTCGGGTGTAGGGGCCGAATCCGAAGGAAGTTCCTCTTTTTCCCAGAACTTCGTGAGCAATAAATCGATCTTGTCGTCGATTGAAGTGTGCTGAACGCGAACCGAACTTGAAGTAGAATCGTTGACCGGGCCGAGCACGATCCATCCAAAAAGTGTCCGTTGGGCGATAGGCTCAGTGGCTCGACCCTTGATAATTTCTGGCTCGACCAAGAGACCATACGAGTCAGCTCCGATGGTGACGTCGATTAGTCCTGCTCTTAAGAAGTCTGGATCGGCTAGAAGAAGTCCTTGAAGATGTTCCCATTGGATTGAAGTCGTGAACGAGGGGAGCGTTGGAGTGAGAACGTTGAGAACAAACGCCGTCACTTTGAAGGTTGAAGTTGAATCATAGATTGAAGACAGGGTGACGGTGGCAGCTCCCCGCGTACGGCCCGCAGACCGACTCCCGATTCCGAGAATATTGATCGAAGCGGCCATCCGTTTTAATCGGAGAAGTTGTACCGTGCGTTCTGAAATAAACGAAAGTTCAGCACCGGGATCAATCAGTAATCGGACTCGATGCGAGTCGCCGGAAGGTGACGTCAGAACTGCTTGGCTCGTTGCTAGTGGGACTGATGGCCTAAAAACCCGTGTCGTTGAAAGGTCCCTTGAAGTTGCGGAAGGGTTGAAAGAGTCAGAAGCGACCGAAGTCAGAAGTCGTGCCGGGGTGTCGAGCGAGCCAGTAACCGCGTCGCATAAGTGACTGTCGCTGAGTCAAGCCTGAGGCTCGTTCGGCGACGAAGTGGCCACTGGCTTCGACGTCGGTGGTCGGTTGCTCGAAGTATCCTTTGAAGTTGACTGCCTTAAGGTTGAAGCGGCCGGTTGGGTAGAAGACGGGAGGTGGATCATCGTATGATGTTTCCCGTTGCATTCGAAGCATCTTCCCGTGACGCGGCAATTCGTAGCCGAATGCGGTCCGAGGCAGTTGAAGCAGAGCCGCCGTTGTTCAGCGACGAGGCGGCGCTCCTGGGGGCTCTTTTGTTTGAAGAGGCCGCACTTTGTTATGAAGTGAGACCCGAGACAGAAGTGACAACACTGTGTCGCGTTGCCGGCTGGATTCAGAGGGGCTGTCGCTGCGACCGCTGCCGCTGTGTCGATATTCCGGCTTCTGCCGTCCGCTTAGTTGGCCTGCGGATTGGTTGTTTGCGACGTATACGCCTTGACCGAAGAAGACGACCGTTTCTGTGGTATATTTGAAGTGCCCGAGAATTTTGGCCGTGGCGAAAAGGCTTTTCCGATGTCGATACTCTCGAGGGCTCGAGCTCGGGTTATCAGAAACTCTCGTAGCTGCGGAAGTGTCGCCGGTTCCGTTGAAGAGCCCAATCTCAACTCCCACTGTTCTCGTAGGTGATGGTCAAGGCGAGAGACGATGAAGTGAACCAGTATTGTGCCCCATTCGTCCACCGGCATTTCCAGAGACCTCAACGCGTTTAGAACCTCACTCGTAGTGTTGATGAGCGCGTTGAGGGACTTGTACGATTTTGGTGTGATGGTTGGGATTCCGAAGAAGCGGTCCAATTGGGAAGTGACCAAGAGGCGCTTGTTTTCGTCCCGAGCGACCAGAAGATCCCAAGCAGTAATAAACGATTCTGAAGAGACCGGTAGATTGGCGATGAGCTGGGCGGCATCGCCTTTCAGGGAGAGCCGAAAATAATGCGTCTTTTCGACCGCAGTGATATCCGGGTTCTGGCCGACAAGGGAGACGAAGAGATCATGAAATGACCTCCACGAATGAAATTCTCCATCGAAGTCTGGAATCTTGATCTTTGGAAGTGCACTTCGCATGTGCGAAGATCCCGGAACGGCCGAAAGATCAGCCAGGTTAGCCCCCGTGGAATCGACCTGCTCATAGTGCTCCTTGATGGCGAGCAAAGCCACCTTGGCATCCTGGTACGCCTGCTGGCATTGGGCTTCGAGGCAATCCTTGAAGTATTCCGTCTCCGCCAAGTTCTCGCAGTTCATCTCGAGAAGAATGGCGTGCTCCCGTTGAAACCTTTCCCAGTTGGTTTCCAACAACGATAGGCGTGTTGTTGCCAACGTTGTATTCGTATTCTGCGGGGTTGACGCAATGGTCTTGTCCGCGAGGGTCTTAATGCACTGAAAAGTGCTGATGAGCCCGGCGATGCGACGCTCCCTCTTGGCGATGTTGCTCGTCATCACGGAAGTATCCGGATCTTTGAAGGAACGCGAAGTGACCGAAGAGCTCGAACGAGTTGCGGCACGAAATTGTCAGACGCGAACCACGCCCAGACTCGAGCAGATACTGTGTTTGAAAATTCACGGAAGGTCACTGAAAGTACTCAGGTCGGAGGGACCGGCGAATCAGAACGCGAATCGAGGCAAAATTGTCCAAAAAAAATCTCGAACCAACCGTAGCCCGAAAAACGCGAAATGTCACAAGGTCACGTAATACACTCGCAATTTGTCCCGAAAATATCACCCGAAGTATCGAACAACCGCACGGTCGAAGGAAAAAAAACCGAAGCGCCCGAAGGACGCGGTTGTCGCGAACGCGAGTCACGTGAGCGCGCGATCTCAGCCGCGAGTGCGAGAGAGCGCGTATCACCGTTCGAAGTGTTCGAGTTCACTTGCACTGAGCCTCTACTGAATACGAGGCGTATGACGCAGCAGTGTACCGTAGAGCACGAGCGCGTGTGTGTATAACGCGAAAGTCGCGAGGGAGGTCGATCTCAGCAACGAGAGCGAGAGAGCGCGCACCATTGTCCGAAGTGTCCTATCCACACACACAGCTGAGCCTCCAATGCGTGAGGCGAAAAACCGTTATATTTGTCGAAGCACTATACCGACGAGCACAAGCGCGTGTGTATATAGCGCGAGAGTCGCGAGGAAGATCGATCTCAGCAACGAGAGCGAGAGAGCACGCACTATTGTCCGAAGTGTCCTATCCACACACACAGCTGAGAGAGTCAAGAGCGACTTGTTTACGAATGGCCGCACAAAGAGGAGACCGATAGCTCGAGCCGGCGTGACGAACGCGTGTTCGCGACGAAGAAACGCCGGTTCTCTCGCACACTGTAAGAAATAAACCCGAAATACACACGAAATTTCCTTCCTTTTCTTCAGCAAACACTTAAAAATCGCTCACTGTTCACTCGGATCCAGCTCGAAGGACCAGTAATGTTTGGACGAGACCGCGAATTCTGGTGAAGAGTGATCGTGAGGAAAATTGAGGATGGAAAAGATGAAGAGGCCGGAAATAAATCGAAGAGTTCGCCCACAGAAATTAACAAAGAAATATAATTGAGATTTATTCTCCCTTGGTTTTGGATTAATTTTAAATATATAAAATTGGGTAACTGAGGTCGCGCGAACGATGGCGAAGCCTTTCGCGCACACGCGTTTTTTTTTTTGTCTGTAAGAGCTCAACGAATATTTATAAACTGAAGAGACCGAAAAACGAAACAATATCGCGGAACGAATCGCGGGCGTAAATCGCGAGAGTTCGTTGATTTAATTTGACGAAGTAAGCCAGAGATATTTTAGTGAAAAACTGTTGGAAAACTGAAGAGCATGAGTTGAACGTATCGTGTCTTTTCAAAGAATACCGGTCGAAGAAGATGGCGGCGGAGCCTCATGTCTAAAAGTCAAAAAAAGGGGGGAGGGGTGGTTGTTCGTCGGGTTCGAAGTCCGAGCGAGGCGACGGCCAGTATGTGCCGCCATCTCGAGTGAACTCCGAACGCTAAAAAGAATCCTGAACAGTTACGCATGGTCTATAAAGACGGAATGCCTATGGAAAATATCCTGGTGCAGATTGTAAACACGAACAATCATGGTACTGCTTATGGAATCATCACCACTGGTGAAGAGGAAGCTATCGAGCTCGGACTGGAGAACGTCCAAGTCCACCGAGTAAAGAGTATGTCAACCCCGGGTGTATAGCAACAACCACGTGATGAAAGAAAGCAGGCGCATCAACATACTGTCGACTTGAAACACATAGCGGAGGAGTACCAGAAAGAAATTTGGAGTATACATCAGGATTTCAGCGATATCTTTGCCTTACAGGAGGAAGACATGGTCAATGGAACTTCAATGACTGAACATCGCATCGAGTTGTCAGATCCTCAACGCATTGTAAATGTGAAAAGTTTCCGTGCTCCACAGGTGCACCAGCAGGTTGTGAAAGAGGGAGTAAAGAAAATGTTGAAACAAGGAATAATAACGGAATCCGAGTCGCCGTACAACTCGCCAGTTTGGGTTGTACCCAAAAAACCAGGCCCCGACGGAAAAACCTAGTATAGAAGTGTGATCGACTTCAGGAAGATAAATGAACTTACCGTTCAGGATTCTTATCCGATACCAATAATCGAGGATTTACTCGATCACATGGGAAGGGCCAAGTTCTGTACTACTGTCGACATGGCCGCAGGTTTCCACCAGATCAACATGGTTGCTGACTCCAAGAAATATACTACCTTCTCAACACCCGACGGGCATTTCGAATACCGACGAATGCCTTTCGGATTACAGAACGCTCCTGCGACCTTTCAACGCATGATGAACGATGCGCTGAGAGATTGAATTAGAAAATCTGTTGCGTCTACGTTGATGACGTAATAATTTTTGGTGAAACGGTGGAAAAACACCATCGAAATGTAAAAACCGTATTTCAGCGTTTAAGACAATGTAACCTGAAACTCCAGCCAGAGAAGTGCGCCTTCATGAAAACTGAAGTGAGATACCTCGGATATGTCATCACTGACGAAGGAAGCAAACCAGATCCGGAGAAGACCAGAGAGATGCAACAATTACCCGTTCCAGTCAACGTTAAGACGATTCGATTCTTCCTTGGTTTGACGGGGTATTACCGAGAGTTTATACAAAACTATTCAATGTTAGCGAAACCATTAACAAGGTTAACAAGAAAGGACACCCCATGGGATTGGTCAGCTGCCTGTCAAAAAGCCTTCGAAACCCTGAAAGAAAAGTTGGTCACGCCACCGATACTTGTGAGACCAGACCTAGCTAAACAATACTTCGTTACCACCGACGCGTCAAACGATGGAATTGGAGCCGTACTATCTCAAGACGGCCACCCTATATATTTCTTATCTTGAACCCTGAATGATGCGGAAAATAATTACAGCACGACAGAGAAGGAGATGCTTGCTGTTGTATAGGCCGTCAAGAGACTAAGAGTACATTTGCTCAATACACCAGATAAACCCTTCATCATCCGCACCGATCATCGTGCACTCGTATGGCTGAAAAATTGCGTAGAACCCAGTCAACGCCTGTTGCGTTGGAGACTAAGATTGGAGGAATACTCATTCCTGATAGAACATATTTCGGAAAAAAGTAACGTAGTAGCGGATGAGTTATCTAGAGTCCTTTGCACAAAGGAAGAGATTTTCGGAAAACTCACCGAATTGGAAAAGGGACTATACGGAATCACGCCAATTGATAGGAATCCCGAATGGGTCCACCATATTGCCGCACCCCACATTGACATCGAGAGATTATCACTCACAACAGGCAGAACGAAATCTCACATCAAACTCGTTCCCAACCGAAATCGAAGAGGGGAGGACGGAAAATGGGTAAAGATTACCTTTGAAGAAAAGGATGCCTCTGACAACACCCTGACTATACCAAAGAATCAGACTGTTCGACGTGAGAAACTCAGAAACTACATTTATCCAAAAAGGTACGATAAGATATACTTCTGGATTGACCCTAAGAAGATCACCAAAGAAGAAACCAATTCCATCATCGAAGATCTCAAGAGGATACGTCAGGACTCAGGTGCAGACATATCATTTTGCTTGACAGGAAAGGATGTGCCTAACAAAAAGCAACAGAGAGAAATCATGGCCAGTGCTCACAACGATATCAATGGACACTGCGGCCTAGCAAAAACAATTGACCGAGAAAAAGAAATAGCCGTATGGTCACATATAGAGAATGATATCAATTCCTTTATCCAGGCATGCCCTACGTGTCAGATGTATAAAAAAGAAAGGATACAAATGAAATCACCCGCTATTCTTTTCGAAACCTTTGCTGAAAAACCTAATGATCAAATTTCAATAGATATCGTCGGACCTCTGGTCGAATCTTGGAATAAACACCGATATATCCTCACGATGCAGGATTCAATAACTGAATTCATTAAATGTGCCCCACTTACGAACAAAACCGCGACAGAAGTTATCAAAGCTCTATCAGAGTACTGGATAGGTAACTTCGGGTACCCCAAAGTAATCCTGACGGACACGGGACAGGAATTTTGTAACGAGCTGACCGATTCCTTTCTCGAACACTGTAATATCAAACATATCACCACGACTGCATCCCCCACAGTCGAACGGCTCTATAGAACGGATGCATAGTGTCTTGAAAAACTATATTCGAACTGCCTGCAAAGAGAGACTACACACCTCGGACAAGGTTTCAACAGAAATGGCACGTGCCTTTAACACTTCCGTTCATCAATCAACAGGTGAAACGCCTCACAACCTTATGTTCTGTCAGGAAGACAACAATCCTGACGGTTTCCGCGAAAACCAATTGAAAACCGTGAATAATAAGAAAATGTTGTGGATACGAAAATGGGAGGAATGGTTCGAGAAAGCTCTAGTCTGGCTCACCAAATCCAGAGAGAAAAACCAAAAACAAGTGGACCAAGGAACACGACCAAAAACTCCTTTATATCAAGTGGGAGATAAAGTAATGATCAAGAACCATACACAACAGAACGCCTTGGAAAGGATTTGGAATGGACCATTCGTCGTCGTTGAGATCAACGAACAAAAAGGAAATATCACTTACAAGAAAACCACGGATGATTCTACAGCATCTTATTGGAAGACCCATCTGAATAATACCAAACCGTACTACGAATACGACACCGGACCAAGGGAAAACGATCCAATCCCTAGAATTAGATCAAAACGGGTTTAGGGTAACGATTGGATCTCCACGGAATAGAGTCTTAGTTTCTTTTGTTATAGGTGTAGCAGTCTATCCCTAGCCTACTTCGATGTCTTAGTTATCAAAGGGACTTTACTTCAGGAGGAAGTGGGCAAATTATACATGTACCAGGAAAGATGGAAGATATTCCAATCCATTGACGCAAGTGGGTTCACCAAACCATTACTCGACATCCACAACAAACTCGGAGGCCTCCAGACGATACGGGATACCTGTCTGGACCATTGGAATCCTGGTCAGCGATCCCTCGCCCAGTCCGCCCTGGACGCTTTAGATTTAGAATTTGCCCGTGCCTCGTCACACAAGAATATTTTGGAAGTCATTTTAGACCTGGGTGTGCCTATTCCTCAAATGACGCGCCGCCCCTCTAAATTAAGGGAATCTCAATCCCACGGAACCAAAAAAAGTACTCAAAAAGCGCTCGCGTCGAGCGATGTTACTCACGAAGCCTCACGCGAAGTTGAGGCAGTATTTGGAAAACATATCCTTCTGACGGGCCTGGCAAATGAAATGTATCCCCCAAGGAAATCTCATCTCTCGCCAAACATCAGACCGAAAAGAGGAATGTTTGACTTTTTAAGAACAATCCAAAAATCAATCTATGGAACTGCTAACGCGGATGATTTGGAAATAATTAATGGGAATCTAGCCTCACTAAAAAACGTAACGGACACTCTAAACCTTGTTGTAACAAAGTCAATCAAAGTCCAAATTAACATCTTGACTACAAATCAGCTCAAACTTAAACACTCTTTGGAAACTGTATGGGAACAATTAGAATCATTAAAAATAAAAGGTAACGAAACGCTTGCTTATCAGGAATACATGAAAGCTGTAACTCTAAGTTTATTCGAAATTAAGGAATTGCAACGACTAATCGATCTGGTAATGACTGCCATGCAATTCGGGAGGCATGGTATCATCGATAACACCCTTTTTTACTCCAAAGAAGCTTGTGACAGCTCTTCGAGCTTTCGACGCCAATGACAAAAAGACACTAATACCTATTAAGGAGGAAAATTACGAGAAGTTTATTAAAATAAGTGATTTAACTATACACCACAGAAAAAGGCAAACTTATCTATATACTCACAGTGCCTTACTCAGAAAAGGAACCTTGGGTAATAATTCAGAATACCCCGGTACCCGTAAGAATAAATCACACTTATGTAACGCTTAACCCAACATATACTTTGAAATTAGTACGTAAGAATTTTATAAGAGAAGTCACATTTTCTCAACTGAAACAGATAACCGATTATTTTATTGCTGATTACCGTCATGTGGGACATCGCAACGATACTATTGAACTTTGTGAGAAAATAACTGATCCCATACCACGAGGATGCAGCCTGAGTCGTTTTCTCGTCACAGATATTGCTTACATAAGAACGCAGGGATCACAAATAATCTTACCTTCGAAGCCAATTGAGGTAACCATAACATGCGCTTCAATGCAGACTTTTATTATTCAAATCACCAAGCCATCCCTGATAACCACGAATCAGAGCTGTGAACTTCAAACTTTGAAAACGCGAGTCAAATTAATCGTAGAACATATGACTTCTCAATTAAGGGCGTTGCTTATGCTTCGACGAGCGCGCGCAAACAGAGACTCACGATTTTCCTTTTCATTTCCTCATCTTTAAAGATAATTAGGTTCTTAGGGGGTCATTTTGAAGACAAAGAATAGATCTGTGTCGCCTCTTTTGCCGAATTTTTGATTTCGCTTTCAGATTTGCGAAAAACGTACTTGAAACTACGTTATCTTTGAAGTGAGACACAGCGGACAGTGAATTTTTTTTTCAAATTCGGCGAAAGAGGCGACACAGATCTATTCTTCATCTTCAAAATGACTCCCTTAGAACCTAATTATCTTTAAAAATGAGGAAGTGAGAAGGAAAATCACGAAGCATAAAACAGCAAATTTTTCGTGCCAAAGGCGGGTGGCTGCTAGCGCCACGACCGCGTTGGCCGGCGACCATGCGAATTACAGGCGAGAAGAGTAGACTCAAACCCCCCCACTACAATTCCCCTCGTTCGAATCATAGCCACTCGGCACGTGAATAGTGTTCCGCGCTTTTATTTTTGCTTGTGTTTTTCTACCGTGTTTTTTATTTTTTCGAGCCAGTATTTATTCCCGCGATGGCTAAGAAGAGAAGGAACCTGTCTTTGAAGAATAAGAAACGACTCGGCATAAAGATTTTGGCTAAATTTCAGGAAAAAATTAGGTAAATCGAATTATTTATATGATTGATGTCGCATTCTCTCCGACTTCGAGATTCAAACACTTGAGTACGAACAATCGCAGGGCTTTAATCTAATTGTAAGAAGGTACTTTCAAGAGCCGATATTGCTGTTCATAATAGCAGTATAAATTCATTCTCAAGTCTGTTATACATACGAAAATATTAACTAGAATGCATTGTGACGTATGGTACTAGCCTGGTTTGCATTAGTCGCTAAAATATGTCATCAATTTGTTACGTGTTCAGGTTAAATGATCGAAATCAATATTCGGCAATTTGCATGAGTGTTTACACTTTGTCGATCATAAGGAATATTCTTATCACTTATTGTGACTACCTAAGTATCCGAGGTGAAATTACAATGTACCTGGCAGAATTTTCCATACAAAGTAAATACGGCGCGTACGTATTAGGCCACTAAAATACGCGCGTTTTGTTTTTAGAAATAAACTTGACGTAATTCTGGGGTAATCATACATGCACACATTACTTACAAATCAGCCACCTGCAAAACTGTCATCAAATCAGATACTACTGCGAAGTATAATTTATTTAGAAACTCATGATGATTTTGATATACTATAACTAATGATGACAAAAAAAAAATTGAAATCACAATTGAAAATGCAAAAAAGAAAAAAACAAATGTGATTAAAAAAAAAAAATTGGAGTACATGGTACTTGGCGGGCCCATGTTTATATCGCCATTACAACGTCTATATAGCTCGACTTGTATTATTATGCTAAAAATTTGCTAGTCATATCGTTATAATTATATATCTGAATATTCATTCCAGGAATACTTTCTGCAGTCTGACCGAACTGCGTGTAACGGTGAGTCAGACAGGTTCAAAAGTTTTATTCAGGTATACAAAGACACTAGTTAAAATTTAAGATTTTAATATTAATATTAAGAGGTGGCGCATAGCACTTTTAGATTTTCCATAAGAATAACATAGGCTAAATGTTGTTTGCTTCTTCTAGTTTTTATAACTAGCTAACGAAGCGTCGTAAAACAAATCTAAAGACAGGTTTTTGTAGGAAATTAAATGCTCTACAAAAAAGCAAGCGTACATTTTACTTTAAATAGATGATAACTAATAATTAATTTTTGCAACAATGACGCACTACCTTCCATAGTTTGCGCTTTCTATAGAATTTATTTAGCCATATAATGTATACAATGCTCGATGCCTTGTTATGATATCAATTTTCTCTATCAAGATTACTGTCACGTTTCACTTATACTGTTTCAATTTAATTTCTATGAGATCCTTTTCATACAGATTTCGTGATTATGTTTTTTAAGTTTAAACGAGTTTGATTTTACTTTTATCATTTTATATTATTTTTTATCATTTTGTATTTTTTTGGTGCAAACCCGATCATGGTTGGGAGGTAGGGACGGGTTGGGTGGGTCTCTGTTTGATAGCAATCTCCACGTGGTGAGACCTAGGAGATTGATGATAATTTCGTTGTTATATCATACATTTGCTAACAGCTATTCGTTGCAATTTTCAATTTGGAAGGACCTGTGACGACGTCTGGCCGGTATTCATAAATAGTTACATATCATTTTCGAGACTGTATTAGGAACAGCTCTCAGCCGATCAAGCTATGCTTTGAGCTGACTCAAGACAGTCCTGCAAATCGAACCTGACTATGAATACCGGCTATCAGACTATTACCAGTCACGTGATCGCATTGCGTAGAAATACGGACGTCGGTGAATATAATTTTCGTTGAAATATTAGGAATGTATATCTATATCAACATACGTATGGGGAATTCTACGCCACGTCAATCAAAAAGTGACCTTGTATTTTTTCGATCTATTCATACTTTTTTTCACATGAAATAAAGGTAAAAAGAATCGATACGCATTTTGGTGTTCGTCCGAATTATGTTTGTTTTCGAAAGTTACAAGACAATCATTCAATTTTGATGCAAAAAGAGCGCGCATATATCCGGTTCTAATCGACGTGAAGACATCGTTTACAGTGCATTCGGAAGGTGAACGATTAAGCTTTCATAAAAAAAATGTAATGTTAAACATTATTGAAAACCCCAATTTTTATAAACAATTCAAATGTTTGACGATTTTTACCTCATTAGTGACAAGTTTTTAAATTATAAAAAAAATAGTTTCGGGTTCCTTATTAAATTCTGTATTACTAGTAAATTTTTCAAGTGGAATCTGAAAGGAGTCTCTTTTTTTTTCCTATTATTCATCAGGTGCTGCGTCGTGCCGATCGCGGCACACTGGGCTGTTTAAAAGTATTTGAAACCGAACTGCCCGTGAGGGGTAGTGGAGGCTAGCCGCGTCACCCGCCCCACTCCGGTGACAGCTCGGCTGCTCCGTCTCATTTGTTTCTCACTCTCTCTTTCGCCACGGTTAACGCGGGAAGCGAAGTAGCCCGCGCTTTCTAGCTAGGCAACGCCCTTAACAGAAATACATGGAGATACCATTTCCCCGCTGAACGAATTTGTAACAGGCCGGGAAATCGTATTGCATCACGTGATTAACTTTGATACCCTTAAGGATCAAGGACAAGCCATTTTAGCCCTTGAGAGTGTCCTCGCGAATAACACAGCGACCCTTCGGGTCAACAATACATGGGCTAACTACAAAAGTATAGGGATCCCATGAATAGCTGCCATTTCTGGAACGATATCCGTCTTGTTTATTCTACTCTTGCTGTGGAAAGTTAATGTACCCACCTATATTTCAGCGTTCACCGGATATTGTTGCCAAAGAAATCCCTTTGCTTTGGTAGTATTAGAACGAAGGAAATTAAAAAGAAAGATTGAGGAACAGGCTAAACGTAACGAAAGAGTCCTACGAGAAATCAGAAGCCGCAGAGACGCTCCTTTGTCTTCGTCGGGGGATGTGATAGAGCTGGACCATTTGCGATAAAATGTAACAGTTTTATATCCTCTCGTCGGAACATGCCGGGGTTCTATTGAATGAGTACGAAATTCGTCGTGCAGCGTAGCCCGCCTTGCGCGCTTGGATTCCTTATCGGCAGCAGTGCTCAAATCACGCGATTATATGTACTTTATATGTACTTTATATGCACTGTCGTCGAGCCCGGCGAGAGGCCGTGTGAGCAGTCTCAATACTGCTTCCCGGCGTAACGCACGCCTAATCTTGCTGGAACATAAATTTAATATAACGTTAACGCCCGCATTTACCATTGTTGTTATCAATTATAACGTAATTCTCTGTTTTGAATAAACGTATGAATATATATAATCGTTGCGTAATTTCCACATGACAAGTTTAACATTTTGTACTCATCTCAAAAGTGCCAACCGCCGCTAAAGAAGTTTTCACTTTAAAAAATTTCACCATCTAAGGCGTGTCCATGCGTGATGCTTCAACATTATACGTGAAAGGTTTGGAGAAGAAAATTGGGCTGCCGAAAATTCTGGGTGAAAAAGCTGAAGTCGTAGATTTGAGGGATTTGGGTCGTCCGTCGTTGCGGAAATTGAACGAAAAGTCAGATACTAATTCAAACTGTGCACATCATGCTATATTACGTCCACATTGTGCAGCTCAAAACGTATTGTTACTGCGAAATCTTCTGCTGAAAAATAGAAGCTGATGTCTACTCGAACAATTCTTCATTTCCATTGTCTAAAGCATGGTCACCATACTGTTAAGTAAGAAACATGAAATTAAATTCATGTATCAGCATTACGAATTCTATGTAACAATGTAGTCTTAAGTTTTTTCCAATAAAATATTTTTTATTATCATTATTATTATCAATACCAACCGTTTTGATACGGAACCTCTGTCATGCTGGTTAAGAGTTTATTTTAGAAACTTACAGAATTCAACGTCGCACCGGAATCCTTTGACCGTGGGCCGCTCAACGTCAAGTCAAATCTCGCCGGACGTTTCCGAGAATTGTTTGTGGACCTAAGATTTGTTCGAGGTCGTTGCATGAGCCTTCCAACGTCGTACCTCCCCCTCGAAACCACTTGATCGTCAGAGAATCTTCTCGAACCTTCTGGAAGCTCTCAAGACGTGACACGTGCGAGGATTCTTAGTCGAACGTCCATGGATTCACGGGTTGAGCTTGAACGCTCGAGGGTTCACGGGTGCGCTCGGTAATGTAGTTACTCGATCCCGCTCGATGAGCATGATAACCGAGAGCGTTATTTATCTGGTAAGAGTAATACTTGAGGTAATTGATAGCTAATTTCACACACTTCTTACCGACGAAGAACGCTCGAGGAATAAAAACTACGGCAGTTTCGGGGATTTCTTACCAACGATCACGGTCATCTGGGGGATCTTTTACCGACGATCATGGTCATTTAGGAGATTTTTTTATCTACGACCGATCAGCAGAGCACATTTCATCTTACGAGGAGTGGGGGTAACCGTCGAGGGTTTGCGTCTGGGTAACCTTCAAGAGTTTGCGTCTGGCTTTGCCGGTAAAGAGCAAGTCTGGAGATGATGTTACGAAGGCAATGGAATCTGTGCTTGTTCAACGACGGGTGCCGAAAAATTTACACGTCGACAGAGGAACAGAATTTGACAACTCGAAATTTGAATCGCTTATGACACGTTACGGAATCAAACTTTACTCCACGTACAGTAATTTGAAGGCTTCGATCTGTGAACGTTTCAATCGCACGCTGAAAGGTAAAATGTGGAAACAATTCAATATGCAAGGAAGCTACAAGTGGCTCGATATCTCATCTGATTTGGTTTCGGCTTACAACAACGCCAAACACCGAATCATAAGAATGAAACCGTCGGAGGTCACCGTTGCAAACGAGAGGCTGTTATTACGTCAGGCGTACGGAGGGCTTCAAGTGATACCTACCATATCGGTAAAATTCAAATCCGGCGACAAAGTTTGGATCAGCAAATTCAAAAATGTCTTCGAGAAAGGTTACACTCCCAATTGGACGACCGGAATATTCACAATAAGTCTAGTGAAAAATACTCATCCTGTGACGTACAAGC
This sequence comes from Neodiprion lecontei, assembly GCF_021901455.1. Lineage (NCBI taxonomy): Eukaryota > Metazoa > Arthropoda > Insecta > Hymenoptera > Diprionidae > Neodiprion > Neodiprion lecontei. The sequence continues at coordinate 15,579,635 of NC_060262.1, read as the reverse complement.
TCAAAGACTACCGAGATCAACCCATCGCTGGTGGTTTCTACGAAGAAGAGCTCCTTAAGGTTAAACGTCCGGATATCCATCTGGTGGAGAAGGTGCTCAAGAAGCGTGGAAGATAAATATACGTTGAATGGTTAGGTGTTGACAATACACAAAACAGTTGGATAACCGAATCGGACATGAAACATTTGGATGAATGAATTTTTTGAAAAAACGTGTGTGCCTATTTATTTTATACCCGACACATAACAAGTATGCATCTTTATTTTTTAGACAATCGACAGACATACGCATCGTTGTACAATTTTTCATATTTCGGAGCGTTTTTATTCACCATCCTACATAATAATATTTTATACATCATGTTACAGTTATAAATTTCAAAGCTGAGGTGCAGGCTTGTAGCTCCACGGGAGCGTGTCGGTTGTGTTTTGAAACACGATCCGCTTGTCGTCATTCCAGCTCAGTGCCACTTTCTGCTGTTCTACGGTGTATACCTCGTGCTTTCGACTCAATATCAAATGCTGATTTGTAGACAAATTTTCACGGTTCAAAACACATTCCAAATAATCGTTGAAAGTTATTTTTCTCAACGCTGATCCTTTGACACCTTTGGCACGTTTATTGTCTTTCTCATCTCCCAAGACTCGGAATGCGTACAAATTAGCTCTTAATCCTTAATTCTCATCTTTCATCAAGCCGCGAACTTTTTTGTTCGCTAGAGGCATTCCATAAACGTTGTCAAGCGGATAATCAGACGTATCGAATTTGTGCAAGTCCTCCTTCATATGTTCGTATATGTCGGGGACGGTAAAATTGTAAATCAAACTGTCGGTATCCGTATACATTAATTTTGCTCGGTTGCCCAATTTCCGTTTATTATAATTATAATGAAAATCGTAGATGTATGTTTTAGCCAGATCCATGATGGGGAAGCTTGCATACAACGGTTTATTTAACTTGAGTTTCGTCTTACTCATTTCGACGATAATTATATCTTTGTCCAAAACGGTACCGCTGTGAAAATTGAGTTAGGCTATAGCAGCTCCAGCACCGCATCTTCCATCCCATTTCGTGATCAGCCTGACATCTCTATACTTCCTAACATTTTCTATTGTTTTGCCAAAAACTACGTTGTTCATCAGTTTGTAAAAATTTTTCTCGAATACGTTGTGAGATTGTTTGCGCAAATCGGTTTTCAAATCTATGTATTTTTTGAGCCACGGGGTTTGTCTGAATTTGAGAACTCTGTGAATTTTGAGTAATTTTAAGCCTAATTGTAAGCATTGTTTCAAAACGCTATAGTGAACAACGTAGTTGTTCTTGGAAAATAGCGTGGCCGTCAATTTCGGTTGCTTACTATTCGAGATCGGAGGTACGTAGTGCTCCGGACACGGTGGTAAATCCTTATGAATTTCATGCAGTTCCTCAGGATATTCCAAATCCACCTCCAGTATGTAACCAAACTCCGCATTGTCCGAGATGGTAAGAACGTCGCATTGTCCGAAGTCTGGTAACCATTCGAAGGAACTGTATGGCAGAGCAAACCTCATAGCAGCACCGTACAAATTATTGACATCAAAGTACGTGAGATAAGATTCTTCGACCTCAGGATCGAATTCCTTTCCCATGTACCAGTTGTTAGCCTTTGCGTATCTGTTCGAACACTGTGACACACCACCACGGATACCTTTTTCGATAAACATAACCATATCTATGTCGGTGAGAAGCTCGAGCTCGATGTCGGTACACTTCAACATCGCATCAAACGACAGACAGGGCGCGGTGTAATAATGTAACGGGTCCAGGTTGTACGTTGTCCAACAGCTCTGTCAAAAGTTTTGAAAACGTCGGCTAGTAAAAACACGTCCGTCTGTGAATACAAGTCCGAATACTCTCCCAAAGTCTGAACGTTAAAAGTGTGCCAAACTTTACATGCATGTGCATAGTCGTCATCTGATATATCCCGATCATTCAATTTCGAGTCAAATTGTTATTTGGATGGTAGCCGTCTGTCCTCGAGCTTCTCCTAACTGTCTATGTATTCGTACGGAAAATCTCCTTTCCTGGTCAATAACTGAAATTTATCTGAGCTACGATAAAATTTTCGTGTGATCGATTTTTGATCATCACCGAGATACGTTGCTAATTTCTCAAGACTACTGGGCATAAAACGGTACGAATCTACGAATCTAAACTTTATATCTGTCCCCTCGACATATTTTGTAAAACGAATGTACTTTTCTTTGTTTACGGGTAGAAGTTCAAACGTGCCCTCGTACGATGTAGCCAGTGCTTTGATCAGGAAATGTGAATCGTAACCTGACAGATTGTGGAATATCCCTGGGATAGTGTGCGAATGTTGGTAATTTAGATTGCAACCTTGATTAGCAGCACCACGGTACTTTCCCGTAAAATGGCGGTGATCACGATGTTTCACGTCTGTAAGTGTAAACGGTTTTTCACAAATGTGACCCACTGTTGTTGAATGAAATTCGTTGATTTGATTGAAATTGAGCGGCTACATTGGTACAACAGTTTTGAAATAAACTTCTAACGAATGTGCCAATTCCGCTAACTCATTCACAAACCATTGAATGCAAGTTTCTCCGTGATTATTTTGAATTTTGAAAGCGAATCGTCAAACGCACAATGTAGATAATGAGCTATACTATACGGAAGATGCTTCTGATAAATTGTTGTTGTACCCATCTTTTTGAGCGTAGTGTGACGTTGCACCTAGAGTGCAAGTCATAACAAACCCCAAACCCGCGGGGAAGAGCCGAACGGGTGAGTCCTGTCCCGTCGGGAAAGGCCCGAACACAACCGAAGCCCCCCGACGCTCGGCAGAGCCGAGCGCCAGCAGCATTACGACCCCGACCTGCGAGGCAGTATCACGTCGCCGAAGCACAGTCCAGGAGAAACGAAGAGGGAGAGAAAGAGAGAGAGAGAGAGAGAGAGAGAGAGAAAGAAACCCCGACACACACACATACCGTCACACGCACACCAGTCTACACCCACGCCGACGACGCCAGGTTAGCCTGCATTCTACCGCCGATCTGCTCCTCCCCTCACAATACCAACCCTTTCTACCTCCCGCTCCCCATCACACTACACCACCCTCCCCTCGCAATACCAACCCTTTCTACCTCACGCTCCCCGTCACACTACACCACCCTCCCCTCGCAACACCAACCCTTCCGACCTGATATTCCCCGTCACCTCCCACACTCCCCCCCGCGCGCGTACCTGTAAGTTAGTATTAAGTAACGCTAAGGGCTGAGGCGTGATCAGCCCCCGCTCAAGTCTACAACCCTTCTGTACCTCCTAGTTTAAGTCGACCCCCTTTTGCAAGAATATACACACCAAGTTTTACCTTTCACATCCGCCCCGTCTCTAATTGTCTCTTCCCCCCCCCCACATTATTCGTGCGGACTCAAAACCCGTCACAGTAGGTTCCAGTAAACATTCGAGATCCGCGTAAATGCATGATGTAACGGTTTCTTCGTGCTTGAAATTTTTCAATTTCAGTATTTTTTCCTTATCTGTAGGTAAAATAACTTTGGTTTTGTTTAAATTCATGCAATATACATTGTGCTTTGTCAAACATCTTTAAGAATGAAAGTGAGTCAAACATCTATCACATAACCAAGTACGACATTTATGCTTAGAAATTTGAGATCTTGTTAATCGAGACAGATTTCGTACACATGTAAACTGAAAGATTCTATTTTTTTCATAATTTTCCATACCAACATCATCATCATCATGGTCAGTGATTTCAGTTTCTATCGCCAAAAGATGAATTACAGGTTTATCAGACTCATTCTGACTTAGGTGAATCGGTACTATTTCACTTTTTTTCCGATCACCTTGGTCTATTCCATAATAGACATTATGGTCATACCATAAACGTTGATTGGAAGACCGTTATGCTTCTCAAATTCTGAAACGGTGTTTTTGTCTAGAGACATAGGAAACTTTATACCATCATACCGTAGCACCGAGCTGAAATGCTGGTTACGAGCTGGTCGCGTTAGGATGGTTGTTGTCAGTTGGGAACAGAGCTGCGGTGACCGACCAAAGAAAGCAGTAAGAGTCGTTGTTTCTGATGTTTACCACAGCCTTCTTATTACTGATATGCTTAGGTAACGGGGTGTATGTGACCACACCGCCTCGTAGTGGCACGTATTTGTTGATATTCACAGTCAAATTTATTATTTCAGTCAGCGACCAGCCTGAATTCTTTTCCTGGAAATCTTCCACCTTTTTCAACAAACGCTTCGTCGCATTTTCGATGAACCATTCGTTTATATCCGTTATCTGGAGGATGATTTCATTTCTCGTATTGAAAAATTTGATCTCTTCCACCGTGTCATCATCTTTTCTAACTTCAAATTTACAAGCCAGGATAACGTTGGCTTTCAAGCTCCTGTCTTTCTTCAGAGCGTTTTTCAGTCTCGTCACAGCTAGTACCTTTGCGTCTTCTAGAAATCTCTCCACATCATCATGCTTAAAATTGACGATGGATCCATTTCGAATTATCTTCTCGAAAGCTGATTCCAAATCTTCCCAGTGAACTCGATCGCTTCTTTTTACTTTCCGCGTACCTCCACCCGTTTTCTAAAGATGTTTGAATTTTTCCGCGAGCGCTTTCAAGAGTCCGATCGTTGTAATGATTCTCGTCTTTTCTCCAATCGATGAAGCCTTTCGCGAAATTTTGTTCAGAAGCCGAATATTTTGACTTTCAAATTTTATCCATTTCTGATTTTGTGCTGTTGATGATGATTTGTCCAAGATTTCATACGCCGATTCCATAATAGACATCAATCTGAAATACTTCGCGGATTCCATCTTGAGCTTTTTCCTCACGTAAACTTGACAAGTTGTGACTTAATGATAGTTTGCAGTGTCGAGCGTTTTTCTTATAGGGCGGCTGTACGTCTGTTTGTGTATGCGCGCGCACCTTTCAGCATTCTTAGAGCGATAGTAACCCAACACCGCAGATCCATGGCTCTGAATGTGCCGCGGCTATCGGTCGACCTTGCACTCTGGTCTTGACTGAAACCGTCCAAAATTCATCGTAGAGTTCACATGATAGTTACAAGCCAGAAAGAATGTCACGTGGTTGATATCAAACTGACATCCGAGTAAGTGAAAAACAATTCTCAGAACCATTAATTTTGGAATGTCGCGTGGTTGATAACGTGGGAAAGGAATTTGGAGTGGTTAATGTTACACATCAGCAGTCCTGTCGTGGGAAAAGAATGCGGGACGGTAAAAAAGTTCTCGTCCCCGCTGTACCCTCCACCGTTGAGAGACGAGTACTACATGCAGATTTTGACCTTCGGTCGGTAAGATTGTCGGTAAAACAGCACGATTTTGACCTTCGACCGAGAAGAATTGTTGGTAAAGCAGTGCGATTTTCACCTTCAACCGATACAACTGTCGGTAAGGTTGCACGGTTTTGACCTCAAGCCGGTAAGGCAGACTGTGAAGTGATCGCGAAAAAGGGTTTGAGTCAGGGGAGCATGTCGGTAAGTGTCAGTAACAGGAATCTGCGTGTAGAACCCCCATTGCTATACTACTATTCGACGACAAAAAATTCAAAATGGCTGGTCACTGACAACGCAAAAATCTCATTATCAAACTGTCTGTCGGTATAATAAAGCAAAAATACAGGCGACGCCATCTATCATAGCACTCACGTCAGTAACACTATTGTAGGCTTACCCCTCGTGGGGGCACATACCGACTGTCGGTAAGGTAGAAATCAGGGGCAAATTTGCCGGTATGCCGCCATTTTGTGGTCCAGAACCCTCTTATTATATCTACCACGCAGTCAACTTTAACATTCGTACTTTGTCGAAATTTATGGTTCCATGAATTTCCAATAATCACATTACCCGCGTTGCACTGATGACAAACTTAGACAGTTGATCGCACCACGTGGCACGTGTTTCCACAGGCTTCATGTCCTCTGTCACGACGGTCTCGTTGAAGGCGCTGGAAATATTGTACCGCGTGGTGTATTACCGTTTCCTATAACAAAGTAGTTATAGTCTCAGTGATTGAACATGTACTGAGCGAACAGCAGCTTTCACCCATACCTGAGACAATCCACAAACAGTCGCATAGGTTTTGGTCTTGAAACTTTAACTTTCAAATATTTGTTTATATCTTTTTTAGCACATTGAAATGAATAAGCTTCGAAGATTTTAGAGCTTTTGCTACGTAAGTCATAGAGAAGCACCTATTCTTGCTTTTTTCTAATATTTTTGGTTTTTTGAAGTTTTCATCTGACTGAATAATAAAACAAATAAATCAACAATACGATTTTTCATCTTTGACTATGACAATATTTTAACATAGATTCAATGATAAAATTCGTTTTTTTTCAGCAGGCTCGTAGTTTGAACTTTGATTTACACGAGGAAAATTATGCCTCACCTGATGGTCAAAACTTTTAGGTAGCAAGGATCCTGGTTTCTCGAGCGGTGCGATCATTATAACCATCGAACCTGGTTGTTTCGTCAGACATCAGGTGCCAGAGTGAATTTCATCAGGCCATCGCCACCTTCTTGTTATCAGTTGAGGCAAAATTGAAGAGCGGGATATACTACAGATCATAATGGCTGAATATCCCATCATTTTACTCTAATCGAGCCAATAGCGATAAGTTTGTTACTGAGCCGTTGCTGCCAATTCATTCTACCGAGGAATCATTCTGTGCACCATTGTATTTCAAGCATTATCATTGACCAGCATTGTTTTTCAAACTTCATACTATTTAATTTGGTATCTTATTTTGAAGCTTACTTTTACTCTCTTTGGCATTAAATTCAAATCAATAGTTTTTCGAGTCCTCAATTAGATTGTAGGGTTTAATTTTCCTGGGGAAACCGGATCAATTTAAGTCTAGAATTGTTAAATAACTTCGGTTAAAAATTTCTTTAAATTCAATCTTAGTTGAGGGTGTCATCTGGCTAGCTAGTTGCACGATCACTTAAAACCGAATCCAATTTTACACTCTTTATAGGGTCCTACGCTGAGACTGAAAGCTTGTGAATCTCCATTTACCGCAATTATTTCTGCATTCCATCATTAAAAATTAGATATTCATTTATTTTGATGGAACAAGGAACACAATCTTGAATCCGATAAGTCAGTATCCTCGTAATAATGTTCTGACATTACTCTAAATCATGATTGTCCTTGAAGGTGATTGTGTCGTCAAAGCGCATTTTGAGAAAGTTGATTTTCAACCTGTGTCACAGGATGTGATCTGCGTTTCTAAGTCCTACGCTTTCACTTAGATTTTCTCTGTTTCGAACCGCACTAACATAAAGTACGGAAATCATTCTAATAAATCTCATAATACTTCAATTTTCAATTTGAGTATTAGGTTTCCTTTATTTATTCAAGCGAACATCATTGAAAATTTGCGAAATGAACTCTGATAATCATTAGACAATTTTCAATAGTAGTAGCAATAATTTATTGATCGGAAAAATTCATTGACTATCGATTATTTGTGAATTTTGTTGAACTATTTTCGAGAAAAAAAAGATCAACAGTCCTGTTACAGATAGTGAGATATTTAAATTTCTTGAACGCCTGGTTTAATGTTTCATTTTCAAAAGTGATAAAACTCAATATTACCGCCTGAAATCACAAGAGCGTGAGAAAGCTGCTTAGTTGCTTGAAAGTGGCGATGATCTTTGTACGTGTGATAAATTGAATGGGCAGATAACAGTAAATATTAGAGATGTAATTATTTTGGCCGTATCACCTGTTGATAGAAAAAAATTCCATTGCTATTCCTAATGTACGAAATAATAAAATTGATCAAATAAAGTGTTTTCACCTACCTGCTTCGTTTCGTCCAAGCACCCAACATTTGGACAGATTTCTCATTTCAGTCGAATAAAGCCAATTTTCAAAGAGCATTAGCTTCAACTTTCCGAGTCACTACCTCGACTGTTAGAGATTCTAACCTGAAAAATTCGTATGAACTACATCGCCGTCAGAAACAGAGTTCGACAGCTGAAACTCGCAGTGGCCAGCCTGCTCTAGCAGCTGATAAAACTCGCGCATGCGCATTGTATGTATAGTTTCAAGAGATTGTCCCGGTATGTATGTACACTAGTAGATATGCAAGGCCGGTTCTGGATACAAACACCTTCTTTACCGACCGAGCCGCTCCCCGCAGCCCACAAGCCGCTCCGCGCAGCTCAGACTCAAACCCTTTTCCGCTCCGCGCAGCTCAGACTCAAACCCTTTTCCGCGATGACGTCACAGTCTGCCGTACCGAAGGTCGAAACCGTGCAACCTTACCGACAGTTGTATCCATTGAGGGTCAAAATCGTGCTGTTTTACCTACAATCTTACCGACAGTTGTATCGATCGAGGGTCAAAATCGTGCTGTTTTACCGACAATCTTACCGACCGAAGGTCTGTAGTGCTCGCCTGTCCCACGATAGGACTGCTGATGTGTAACATGAACCACTCCGAATTCCTTTTCCACGGTAGGACTGCTGACGTGTAACGTCAACCACCTCACATTCCTTTCCCACGTTATCAACCACGTGACATTCCAAAATTAATGGTTCCGAGAATTGTTTGTCCCAACGTCGCACCGAAATCCTTTGACCGCATACCGCTCGCCGTCGAAACTTGTCGAACGCATTGTTTTGTCTAATCACCTTATCAACCACGTGACATTCCAAAATTAATGGTTCCGAGAATTTGCTGATGTGTAACATGAACCACTCCGAATTCCTTTCCCACGGTACGACTGCTGACGTGTAACGTCAACCACCTCACATTCCTTTCCCACCTTATCAACCACATGACATTCCAAAATTAATGGTTCCGAGAATTAGTCGCGGTACAGAGCCTGCGGTGTCGGGTTACTATCGCTCTTGGAATGCCAAAAGGTGCGCGCGCATCCGTACAGCTGCCCTATAAAAAGACGTCTATCGTGATCGTCACTCTGTTCTCATCGTATTCTCATTGTGAACTGTTCTCACTCGTGAAATAACCTCGAAACGCGATGGATCTAGCAAAAGTTAACCACGTCAGCCGCCTGGAGAATCTGCCAACCAAGAAGATGTCGGAACTCGAAATTGGGGGAGTGTATGACGTCATCGGGTTACGACTGGTCAAAACAAAATTCGGGGTACGTGTTCTGGCGACAATCGATGGAGAATACAACGTCTTCTTACCACCGAGAATCGCAAGAGTTCTACAAGAAGATTCCAGTCAGCTGACTGAAATGTGTAGCATGGCCGGGGAAAATCGTCTGCAAATGAAATACCTTGGTGGAGAATTCAACAAGTTCGAATTTTCATGCAGTTATGCGCCTTAAATGAACTATGCGATCCCCCTCTACTTCCACAAAATTCATCCACGGTTCAAACAATGTTCTGTGTAAGTCTTACGTATAATAAACAAAAAAGATTGAAATTATGAATATTTTTTCATTTATCCATCCTGTATACCTTTAATCCTACGTACGTTTTGTATCTAGAATTAAGTCTCAAAATCTAAGAAAATGTCCGAACACCACTAAGCAAAGACGGAGGGTTTCGAGCTGCGTCATGTGAACTCTACGATGAGTATTTGGACGGGTTCAGACCGGAGTGCAAGGTCGGCCGATAGCCGCGGTACAGAGCCTGCGGTGTTGGGTTACTATCGCTCTAGGAATGCAAAACTCGGTTTGAGTACAGCTCGGTCAAGGATGGAGAGCAAGGTCGAATCTTACATAAGCTTCTGAAAAAAATTCTCTCTCTTAAGAGCTAAGGTGAAGGTATAAAATTATTTCATGAATATTCTTAAAAAGTTTTATTGAGTACAATTTTTAGAGTACGGTTGACAATTACTTCACAAAAAATAGTACAATAATTCTATTCAACAGTGTCATGACCAGGGTGATATATTCGCCAGGAATGCGGGACCGTTCTTGTAGACGCTTCTGCGCAGTAACACAAATCGTACAGCCTCGCCATCCGGACAGTACGATTATTTTGTAGCCAATTCTGGAGTATGCAAACGTTTCGTGCTGCACAGATTGCGTTGGGTATGGTGTGAAGGTCGCATCTCAGAGCTGAAGTTTTTTGCAGGGTTTCAAGCGACGGACAGTCAAAGTCCAACATATCGATGATTTGAACTTTCGGAACGATTTTGAGCAACCAATCTCGTTTTTCTTCTCCTTTTACGTACACGGTTTGAGCTTTGCACAGCCTGTCTTGAATGGTCCGCTCAACTTCCTCAAAAGGTATGGTTCCACAGCTCCAACGTAAGCCGTGAAAATCGCGTTCTAACCAAGAATTTTGGCTTTTATATTTGACGTCCAGTAAATTCCATTTGTAAGGTGGTTTGAAGAAAAACACTGAAGGAGATGCTTCCGAGTAGATTGAAATTACAGCCAATTCTTTTAACGTGAAGGTGTTGTTGAGAGGTCTACGAAAGCCTTGTATGTCAACGATGAGCTCCATCTTTGAACTGTGCGAGATGGTGGAAACGGGTCAGCTTTTATACCAACTTTTTCACCCCACCACTGAGCGGGTTGTATTCGACAATACGATCGTGAACGATCAAGCAGTACGCCGATGTTTCAGCGGGAAAGTTGGTTCTAGCTTCAAATTCAAGACGGATGTCGACAGGTCCGTACTTCAAAGATTCGTTTTGTTTCGAACAGTCGATAACGAATAAGGGGACGTCTCGAAGGAATTCACTCTTTGTCAGCAACGGCTCGGGGTTCTTGTCGTAGTAGGTAGCTTGGAAGTTTGCGTACATCTCGTACAGGAGCGCGTAGAGATTACGACTCATGTTGAGGTTCAGGTTACCGTACGGATAAGATTGAGAGTTTAAGAATAGCTTGACGTCCGTGATATTGCAATGATCGAAATGACTCGCGTTCTTGCCGGTCTTGTTCTTTCTACTTGTTTGGAAACTCAAAATGACGTACCGAGGTTTTTCAAGCTGAGTGGAAGTTTTCACAGTCCAAACGTGTTTCGATGTTGTGGGAAGTAAGGGATATTCGTACAATTCCCAACTGCGGAAGCTCATCGAAACAGGCGGATCTCTCTGAACGAAATTTAGTAGGTCAACTTTTTTCTGATCCGCGAGTTTCAAATACGGTATTAACCATTCCACTGCATTGATCGTGATTTTGATTTCCTCCTCTTGAGTCTGCATGATTGCGTTGACGTCAGTTTTTGATCTCGTCAAAATTAACTCATGTTTAGCGTTGGCAACGATCTTGCGGTAGTCTTCGGCGAAACCCAATATCATGCTGAGCGGTATCAGTACGTCAAAGTTACCATCGGCATCGGTTAATTTTTTCTTCTCTTCCACATCGAGCCATCCAGCGTTCTCCATCAGCCAAGTCTGACCAGGGTGCAGGGAAGCGTAACCCTTCATGAGACTTGTCAAGCCAACGTTCTTGCTTCTATCAACCTCAACTGCGTTAATTTCGTAGCGAATTTCTTCAAACAGATGACAGATGGCGTTGTTTACGAGCTGTGTGTTCACAGTAGCTGTACCATCAGGTTTGAGGAGTCGTCCGTGGATATGTACCGAACTTTTGCTGGGTAATATGCATAAATCCTGATGCTGAACGGTGATTCGAATTTCATCGCTGTTGTTGAAAGTTGACGAGGCGTAAGGTTTGTGAGCGTGAATCTCGTAATGCGCAACGGATTCGTCAAAGATGACTGGTGTTTGAATGCTCAAGATTTCCTCCTCCATGGCACATAGCAGATGATAAAAAAGCAAAATCGGATTTTTATTTGTCGGAAATTTCTCTTCCAAAAGGTGTCAGTTTCAGACCCAGAGCTATCAGGAACTCCACGTTTCGAGGTGTTAGCGGTTCGGGAATCGAACGACGACTGACTTGATCGGGGCATGTCGACTTACTGATATACCTACTCTTTGACAGTCTGTTATATACGATTCCCATCGTTTATTGCGATTTGATGTGTAGTCTCACAGTGATAACTTCTCCACGAAAATTAACCAGGTCTCCGTCTTGATCCACTAACCGGAGCTGAACGTGATCTATGGTCTTGACGGTGATCGGAAGGTAAATGACGTGCGACGGTACTTCCACGATCTTATATCCTGGTGGGACGGTCGGGAAAAACTCGTGAATAGTGTGTACTTTGTGTCGATTGACGTAGGCGCCCGTTGTAATGCTACACTCGACTCGCAACGCGTTGACCTTGAGTATAGTTACAGGCACGTCCGATTCGTGAGTTTTGTCAACCTCCAATACACGTGGTGTAAATCCCAAAAGTTGAGCAATGGAATCATTTGGCTCAAAGTTAATCGTGTGGTTGCATGTGATTTCGCTGCGTAATGTATTATTGTTGGGTTTGATGGCGAGCCTGATATCTGTATTTCTTAGCACGTTTTGAAGATACTTCTCTATGTCCTCGATCTCGTAGCTGCCGGTAGGTATGGTGATCACTTTGTCAGCTACGTAAATTTTATTGTGACCGACATCAACGTTGGGAATCGAATTAAAGGTTAACAATTCTACCAAGCCAAGAGCATAACTTTTATCACGAGCAAGTTCGATCGGTGGGAAATATTGTGCCTTGAGTATCGAAGAGGTTCCCGAAATCGTTAACGTTAACGAATCATCCATGGCTGCGAGTGGTAGACTGACTTTGACGAATCACGCACCATGTTTATATAGCTCTCCACTTAGAAATTTCAGACACAAGTGTCCGCATTCAAATGTATCGTAATCCTGGTACCTCTCATGATTGTATTTGACGCTACCAACGCCGAGGTATTTTATGAGGTCCGAGGGTGGTTGAAGGTTGCCGAAACTGTCAAAGTAATCGATATTATTGTCGCGTTTCTTGTACGCAACCCAGTGTGTTCCCGGACCGTCTTTGTCGTCAAGGTTGATTATAGCTGACTCGTTTTTTCGTGGACCGTTTCCGGGCATTTCGTTTCGCATGAAAACACCGCGGAAATGCGCAACCCTCAAGATTTTTGCATATTTCAACAAGTCCCAATCAGTCAACGCTCGACGTGGTAGCGTCGCATCTAGTTTTTTGAAAGATGGAGACCAAGACCTGTTTTGTACGGTTTCATGTGAAACCCTTTTCCCAACGCGATAGCTTCCATAGTTTTGTTGTGTCGTTTGCTTTCCTCCAATTCTCGTTTAGCCGCGCTCGCATCGTTCACAGCTTTTGCTATACCTGCCGCACCACCGGCTAACGCACCCGTAGCGCTGAGACCGGCAAAAATAGGAATCAGAAACGGTAGAAAACCACCGACTTTCGAAGGTACCGGTAGGACGCGAGGTGTTCGCACTTTACATTTACCACCCGCTTTTTTAACGGCGTTCTCAGCTCCCTTCAGCGCAGATTCGATAGCTACTTTTGCATCGTTGCTTGGAACCATGGAACGTTTTGCAGCATTTACAATTTTTCTCAAGGTCACATTTTTTGACTTTCGCATTCCCATTCCGAGTTTTGATTTTACTTTCATTGTATTAGCTACTGCCCAAGCGGCTGCCTTCTCACCCAAATTTGCGTCCTTTGCGAGAACCCGTTTCCAAGCTTTCTCAGCCAACACCCTATCAGCCTCGTTTCTAACCTCAAGGTTCTCACGATTTTTCGAATACGCTATATCGTGTTCCTTACACGCTGCATCGAGAGGGTTGATACCGGAATCGCCTCTCGCGAGTCTTTTCGTCAACTTCGTACCGGGACCCCAGTATTGGTAACCGGGAACATGCAACTCGATCGGAAGTTTGTTGATGATTCTATTCACCAGACCCTTGCCACGATGTTGCCGCCTGCTGCTGCTTCGTTTACCTCTGTACGCGATCATGTTCGTGCTTTGACTGAAGAAGAGTGCTTTAAAACGGGGTATTTATAGCAAATCCGATCAGTCATGTCCGAGATGCGGTTTGAGAAACAACCTACCAAGCTTCCCGTGATGAATTTTGACAAACTTTCGGAGCAAAATGTCGAAAAGCACAAACGGCACGGTGAATTACTCCCGAACAGTGTACGTGCGATATTCTGTGGACCGTCGAATTGTGGTAAAACTAATGCGTTGCTCACACTTATAACCCATCCCAACGGACTCAGATTTGAAAATATCTACTTCTACTCGAAATCTCTCAACCAACCTAAATACCAATTGTTGAAGCAATTGCTGGACCATGTTGAGAATACGGAGTATTTTGCGTTTACCGAGCGTGAGCAAGTGATTCCACCGGAAGAAGCACGGCCCAACTCAATAATCATATTTGACGATGTAGCGTGCGAGAAGCAGGACAATATTAGAGCCTACTTTTGCATGGGTAGACATCACGACGTTGACTGTTTCTATCTCTGTCAGACGTACGCACGTATTCCCAAACATCTCGTGCGCGACAACGTAAACTTACTCGTGTTATTCAAACAAGACGATATGAACCTGAGACACGTATACAACGATCATGTGAACACCGATATGTCTTACCTAGAGTTTAAAAGTGTGTGCTCTGCATGCTGGAACGGTGAGAAGTACGGGTTTCTGGTGATCGACAAAGACAGTGAGCTCAACGAAGGACGATACAGGAGGGGATTCGATTCTTTTGTTAGCCTGGAAAAGGAATAAAATTTACCGTTTTTGAGCGAGAGACGCAGTAGCGCTGCAGACTCAGTTGCGTCAACATGCAGAGCTCTGAGATTTCCAAGCAAAAAGATGTCCTACATCAGATCGCTCAAGCAAGTGCTGCGATCCGTCGAAAACACAGATTGGTCAAGTCGGGCAGGGAATCTACGACTCAGAAATTGAGTGACGTTTTCAAACCAGTAGTGACTCCGTTGCAAGAACTGGTGAATGTTACAAAAGACACCAAACCTGTCAAACAAGAGGTGAAAGAAATTAAAGAAGAAATAAAGGAGATGAAAAATGAAACGAAAAATGAAACTGTCTCGGAAATGGACGATTCCTTTGCTTCGGCGGGGGATGAAACAGTCGTAGAAACACCGGTCGAGGACGAGTATTTTGCACTGATGAGAGATGCGAAGACAAAAGGCGAATTGGACAACGTGTACGGTGTACGCAACCTCTCAAACGGACTAATGATCGGTGATTCGTTGATATCTTTTGAGAGTGACTACGTTCGTATTGGCGACACGCGTTACCCGAAAACGAAGGGTTTGCTGGAACTTTTGTTCAAAAAGAAGCCCGACGGTTCTTCTGTGAGCGCCGGAGATCGGAAAAATTTTAAAAACATAATCCTCGCAACGAACGCGCATAAGAAGTATTACTCATCCGACGGGGCTGTTCGAAACGATAACAGTTACAAATTTATAAATGTCATTGCCGAATTAATGGATTATTCTCCGTCACCTCGCCGAAAGGGTAAAGGTCTACCTCCGCAAGCTATGATCACTCGACAAGGTGTTGAAACGGAATACGTCTTCTGGGATGATCCGAACGAGTTGGTGGAGCGTCTTCGTTTACTCCTGGCATCTCAGGCAGCGGGAAATCCGAGTCACAATAACGAAATAATCTCCATTATCGAAGAGCTACGCGAAGCAGGAATCATTTATTAAGCAGCTCCCGTCATTTTTGCATTCATTACCGAGATGAGCGTCGACGTGTTTGGACGTCAGCTGAATAAAAACACGACCGCGAGCACTCGCGGTCCTCCGGGTGTCGGGTTTCAAATAACAGCAGACGGGCATTACGATATACGGAACAAGAGACTGTGCAACGTCGCAGATCCCGCAGAGCCGAACAATGCTATAACTTTAAAAACCTTGAGACGAAAATTCAGCGTGCTGCAAAAACAAATCGACAACCTCGATCAAATGATCAAAGCTTTGGAGATCACCGCGAAGAAAGCCTTGGATACCTTCTACACAGACTTTAAAACAGACAGAGACTTGTCGATTCGAAACGCGGATATCATTTCCAAATTGGACACCAGACTAATAGCGTTGGAATATGAACGAGGAAAAGCAAGCACTGGTGACGGAACTTCATAAGCCTGCACGCCGGAATTACCCGCGTCGACGTGTAGACGTGCGCGGCATCGACGAGACCTGGCAGGCGGATCTTGTTGATATGACGTCGTACGCTGGACAAAACAAAGGTTACAAATACATGCTCACAGTCATTGATATCTTTTCAAAGTATGCGTGGGCTGTACCGATAAAGAGCAAGTCTGGAGATGATGTTACGAAGGCAATGGAATCTGTGCTTGTCCAAGGACGGGTACCGAAAAATTTACACGTTGACAGAGGAACGGAATTTTACAACTCGAAATTCGAATCGCTTATGACACGCTACGGAATCAAACTTTACTCCACGTACAGTAATTTAAAGGCTTCGATCTGTGAACGTTTCAATCGCACGCTGAAAGGTAAAATGTGGACACGGTTCAGCATGCAAGGAAGCTACAAGTGGCTCGATATCTTATCCGATTTGGTTTCGGCTTACAACAACGTCAAACACCGAACCATAAGAATGAAACCGTCGGATGTCACCGTTGCAAACGAGAGACTGTTGTTACGTCAGGCGTACGGAGGGCTTCGAGCGATACCTACCGTATCGG
This sequence comes from Neodiprion lecontei, assembly GCF_021901455.1. Lineage (NCBI taxonomy): Eukaryota > Metazoa > Arthropoda > Insecta > Hymenoptera > Diprionidae > Neodiprion > Neodiprion lecontei. The sequence continues at coordinate 15,563,053 of NC_060262.1, read as the reverse complement.
CAAAGTTCAAATCCGGCGACAAAGTTCGAATCAGCAAATTCAAAAATGTCTTCGAGAAAGGTTACACTCCCAATTGGACGACTGAAATATTCACGATAAGTCGAGTGGAAAATACTCATCCTGTGACGTACAAGCTCAAAGACTACCGAGATCAACCCATCGCTGGTGGTTTCTACGAACAAGAGCTCCTCAAGGTTAAGCATCCGGATATCTATCTGGTGGAGAAGGTGCTCAAGAAGCGCGGAAGAAAAATATACGTTAAATGGTTAGGTTTTGACAATACACACAACAGTTGGATAAACGAATCGGACATGTAACATTTTAATAAATGAATTTTTTTTGTAAAAACGTATGTCCCTCTTTATTTTATATCCGACACACAACAAGTATGCGTCTTTTTTAGACAATCGACAGACATGGTACAGTTATAAAGCTAAGGTGTAGGCTTGTAGCCCCACGGAAGCGTTTTGGTTGTATTTTGAAACACGATCCGCTTGTCGTCATTCCAGCTCAGTGCTACTTTCTGCTGTTCTACGGTGTATACCTCGTGCTTTCGACTCATGATCATATGCTGATTTGAGGATAGATTCTCACGTTTCAACGCACAGTCCAAATAATCGTTAAAGGTTATTTTTCTTAATGCTGATCCTCTGACACCTTTGGCACGTTTAGTGTCTGTCTCATCTCCCATGACTCGGAATGCGTACAGTTTAGCTCGTAACCCTACAAATTCGAGCATGATTTTGCCGTTGTTCTCGTCTTTCATCAAACCGAGAACTTTTTTGTTTGCTCGAGGTATTCCATAAGCGTTGTCGAGCGGATAATCAGACGTATCGAACTTGTGCAAGTCCTCCTTTATATGTTCGTATATATCGGGGACGGTAAAATTGTAAATCAAACTGTCTGTATCTGTGTACATTAATTTTGCTAAGTTGCCGAATTTCTGTTCAATGTAATTATAATGGAAATCGTAGATGTATGTTTTAGCTAGATCCATAATGGAGAAACCTGCATACAATGGTTTATTCAACTTAACTTTCGTCTTATTCATTTCGACGATAACCATCTCTTTGTCGAACACGGTGCAGCTGTGAAAATTAGGCTTGGCTATGGTAGCTCTCGCACCGTACCGTCCATCCCATTCGGTGATCAATCGAACATCTCTGTACTTTCGCACGTTTTCCATAGTTTTGCCAAAAACTGCGTTGTTCATTAGCTTGTAAAAATTTTTCTCAAATTCGTTGTCAGATTTTTTTCGCAAATCGGTATGTAAATCTATATATTTTTTCAGCCACGGAGTTTGCTTGAATTTGAGAACTCTATGAATTTTGAGTAATTTTAAACCTAATTGTAAAAATTGTTTCAAAACGCGGTAGTGAACAACGTAGTTTTTCTTGGAAAATAGCGTGGGCGTCAATTTTGGCTGTTTATTGGTCGAAATCGGAGGTACATAGTGCTCCGGACACAATGGTAAATGCTTATGAGTTTCATGCAGTTCCGCAGGATATTCCAAATCTACCTCCAGCACGTAACCAAACTCTGCATCGTCCGAGATGGTAAGAACGTCGCATTGTCTGAAGTCTGATACCCATTCGAAGGAACTGTATGGCAGAGCAAAGCTCATAGCTGCACCGTACAAATTATTAACGTACATGAGATAAGATTCTTCGACCTCAGGATCGAATTTCTCTCCCATGTACCTGTTGTTGGCCTTTGCATATCTGTTCGAACACTGTGATACACCACCACGAATACCTTTTTCGATAAACATAACCATGTCTATGTCGGTGAGAAGCTCGAGTTCGATGCCTGTACATTTTAACATTGCATCAAACGACAGACCGGGCGCTGTGTAGTAATGTAACGGGTCCAGTTTGTACGTCGTCCAACAGCTCTGTCGAAAATTTTGAAAAACGTCAGCCAGTAAAAACACGTCCGTCTGTAAATACAAGTCCGAATACTCTCCCAAAGTTTGGACGTTAAAAGTTTGCCATACGTCGCACGCATGCGCGTAATCGTCGTCCGATATATTCCGGTCGTTCAATTTTGAATAAAACTGTTCTTTGACTGGTAAATGTTTCTCCTCGAGCTTCTCCCAACTGTCTATGTATTCGTACGGGAAGACACCTTTCCTAGTCAATAAACGAAATTTGTTCAAGCTACTGCAGAATTTACGTGTTATTGTTTTTCGGCAATCGTCCAGATACGATGATAATTTATCGAGACTGCTAGGCATGAAACGGTACGAATCTATGAAACGGAACGTTACATCCGTTCCCTTAACGAATTTAGTGAAGGAAATGTACTTTTCTTTGTTGACAGGTTATAGTTTAACAGTACCTTCGAATGACGTACCCAGAGCTTTGATCAGAAAATGCGAATCGTAACCCGAAAGATTGTGGAATATCACTGGGATGGTGTGCGAATTTTGGTAATTTAGATTACAGCTGCGGTGAGCAGCACCACGGTACTTTCCTGTGAAATGACAGTGATCCCGATGTTTCACGTCTGTGAGCGTAAACGGTTTTTCACAAATATGACAGACCGCCGACAAATCAAATTCGTTGATCTGATTGAAATTTAGTGGTTCCATCGGTACAACAGTCTTGTAGTATCCCTCTAACGAAAGTGCCAATTCCTTTAACTCGTTCACAAACCATTGGATGCAAGTTTCTCCACGATTAATTTTGAATTTTGAAAGCGAATCGTCAAACGCGCAATGCAGATAGTAAGCTATACTATACGGAAGATGCTTCTGATAAATTGTTCTATTTTCCCCGAAACTTTCATGTATGGGTTGCAGTAAACATTCGAGATCCGCGTAAATGCAGAATGGAACGGTTTCTTTGTGCTTGAAATTTTTGAATTTCAGTATTTTTTCCTCATCTGTAGGTAGAATAACTTTGGTTTTGTTTAAATTCATGCAATCAGCTCGGTGCTTCAACAAACATCTTTCGAAATTAAAATGAGACAGACACCTATCGCACAACCAAGTATGACATTTATGCTTGGAAATTTGAGATCTTGTCAACCGCGATAAATTTCGAATCCATGTAAAATGAAAGATTCTATTTTTTTCATAATTTACCATATCATCATCATCGTCATCGTCAGTGGTTTCAGTTTCTATCGCCAAAAGATGAATTGTAGGTTTATCAGACTCATTCTGACTCAGGTGAATCGGTACTATTTCACTTTTTTTCCGATCACCTTGGTCTATACCATAAACGTTAATTGATAGGTCGTTAAGCTTCTCAAATTTTGAAATGGTGTTTTTGTCTAGAGACATAGGAAACGTTATACCATCATACCGTAGCACTGAGCTGAAATGTGGGTACGAGCTGGTCGCGTTAGGATGGTTGTTGTCGGCTGGGAACAGAGCTGCGGTGACCGACCAAAGAAAGCAGTAAGAGTCGTTGTTTCTGATGTTTACTACAGCCTTCTTATCACTGATATGCTTAGGTAACGGGGTGTATGTGAAGACACCGCCTCGTAGTGGCACGTACTTGTTGATATTCACAGTCAAATTGATTATTTCGGTCAGCGACCAGCCCGAATCCTTTTCCTGGAAATCTTCCACCTTTTTCAACAAACGCTCCGTCGCGTTTTCGATGAACCATTCGCTGATATCCGTTGTCTGGAGGATGATTTCATTTCTCGTATTGAAAAATTTGATCTCTTCCACCGTGCGATCAACTTTTCTGAGTTCAAATTTACAAGCCAGGATAACGTTGGCTTTCAAGCTCCCGTCTTTCTTCAGAGCGTTTTTCAGTCTCGTCACAGCTAGTACCTTTGCGTCTTCTAGAAATCTCTCCACATCTTTATGCTTCAAATTGACGATGGATCCAGTTCGAATTCTCTTCTCGAAAGCTGATTCCAAATCTTCCCACCGTACTCGATCGCTTCTTCGTCGGCTTCGTAATCCGTCACCCACTTTCTGCAATTGTTGAAATTTGACTGTCAACGATTTCAGAATTCCAATTGTAGTCAAAATTCTTGTCTTCTCCCCGATCGTTGAGGCGTTGTTGCGTAAGATTCTATTCAAAAGCCTGATATTTTGGGTTCCGAGTCGAATCCATTTTGCAATTTCTGCCGGCGACGATTTTTCCGATAAAATCTTGAACGCTGATTCCATAATATCGATCAATCTCAAACACTTCGCGGATTCCATCTTGAGCTCTTTCTTCACGTATGCTTGACAGGTTGTGACGTAATGATCGTTTGCTGTGATGAGCGTCCTTTTTATAGGGCAGCTGTACGGATGCGCGCGCACCTTTTGGCATTCCAAGAGCGATAGTAACCCGACACCGCAGGCTCTGTACCGCGACTAATTCTCGGAACCATTAATTTTGGAATGTCATGTGGTTGATAAGGTGGGAAAGGAATGTGAGGTGGTTGACGTTACACGTCAGCAGTCGTACCGTGGGAAAGGAATTCGGAGTGGTTCATGTTACACATCAGCAAATTCTCGGAACCATTAATTTTGGAATGTCACGTGGTTGATGAGGTGATTAGACAAAACAATGCGTTCGACAAGTTTCGACGGCGAGCGGTATGCGGTCAAAGGATTTCAGTGCGACGTTGGGACAAACAATTCTCGGAACCATTAATTTTGGAATGTCACGTGGTTGATAACGTGGGAAAGGAATGTGAGGTGGTTGACGTTACACGTCAGCAGTCCTACCGTGGGAAAGGAATTCGGAGTGGTTCATGTTACACATCAGCAGTCCTATCGTGGGACAGGCGAGCACTACAGACCTTCGGTCGGTAAGATTGTCGGTAAAACAGCACGATTTTGACCCTCGATCGATACAACTGTCGGTAAGGTTGCACGGGGTCGGTAAGATTGTTGGTAAAACAGCACGATTTTGACCCTCGATCGATACAACTGTCGGTAAGGTTGCACGTTTTTGACCTCAAGCCGGTACGGCAGACTGTGACGTCATCGCGGAAAAGGGTTTGAGTCTGGGCTGCGCGGAGCGGCTCGGTCGGTAAGTGTCGGTAACAGGAATCTGCGTGTAGAACCCCCCTTGCTTATCTACTTACACTAATTCTACGCATGCAATTTACAATTAGATATACTCAAAATGCAAGAGTGAATTTAAAAAGATAAAATGAACAACGACAATCGCGAAACACTCGAAAAACACTCGCGGAACACACTCCAAAAGAGATAAACGCAGTAGAGATCAATGAACACGTGCGGCCCGCCGCAAGCCGCGAACTGATGCCACTGGAACTTCTGAGTTGCGGTGCTGTTATAGTCGTGAAACCAAACATGACAACAGTCGAACCAATTGGCCTCTTATGACGATCGAAAAATATATTCAGTACGGAATCAAAAAATTAAAAATTTACTTTGGTGAAATGTGACAGTCGCAGTAAAATATGATTGGTTATAACATTTTATGTTTGACCAAACATCAAAGGTGAGGTGTGGTAACAGTCGCGACAATTGTCGGGTGGATAAACACGGTGATTTTGAATCGCCCCAGGCTAATATCTCTGAAACTAACCAAAATACGGGAAAACATCTTAAACGAAACCTTTTGGGTGTCGAGGGGGAAAGGATACATGCAGTTATATTTTTTGTAGATAAGCGGGCTGAGCTGCGGTAGAGGTCAACTTGGTTTTCTATTGACGAAACGGTATTGTTTTTCTTGCAGAATCTGAAAGAACATCAGATTCTGCATTCAAAATATCTGGAAATATTTAGTATAAAAATAATCACGAGATAAAAGCTGAGCGGATTGGATTATAACAGGGTGGTCATGTTATTATAAAATACTCAAAGTACGAAAATGTATCACTAAATTAAAAATAAGAATTACACATATGTTTGTACATAAGTATAGCATTGACAACATTTCATGCAGATTTCGAAATTGATATCATAGAATTTACTATAATTTCGTAATGATTCATAGCCACGGGAAGAATTAACAGGTGAACTCTGCACTCAAATCTGGAAATAATCCTTTGCGAAAATTGAAAGTCCCCATAGTGTTCAAATTGGCACAAAATTCATCGGACCAGTTAGGACTAGATAGATTGCCGTGAGTGGTGCCCCCGAAGAGATATAAGAATAATAAAGATATAAAGTTATTGGCGGCGAGGCATATGTCGGCCCTTTTGTATGTGGAAACGTCCGCTGAATAGAGAAGGAAGAACGATCAGACAGCCGTTCCTCTCTCTCTTCAACGGCAATAGCGCGACAGGGACAGACATGGCTTAGGGACTTGTGATCTCATTCAATGCCCGGACGCTTTGAGCGCTGCCTCACAGCCTCTATCTTAATATCTCTATGGTAAGAATCAGCCGAAAGTGTAATATCGAAATGGAAGAAGAGAGAAGAACTAGTGTGTCACTGCTACCCTTGTTTAATAACGCGTGTTAAACAAAGCAACTGGGATGCACTGAGCTCCCCTTTTGTTGCCCCAGAAACTCCATTTCTTACATCTTGAGTGCCTCAAATCAGCTCTCACTTTCTTTTTCTACCACCCATTATTCAAATGAATTCTTTCTTTTTTTGAAAAATCAGCAGGAATTAATGAAATGAGTATTGTTAACGAGTTTGGCGTTATTTCGATGTCGAAGACCATTTTATTCGTCCCACTCGTATTCAAATCTGTGGTTGAGTCGAAGAGGTCAGGTTATGCCGCCCGCGACGTAATATTTATGCTTTGCTAGCTGTCAACTGGGTTAGGTGATACGTTTCTTCTGCTAGCTGTTAGTCGAGACTAGCTATATGGACTACGATTCACCGTCGATTGTTCGAATCTATCATTTTTTTTGAAGAAGTGGAAATTATCAAATTGAAAGACGGAGAAATTACATGCTTGTTGGGATTTCGATCCCAATGACAATTTTATTCGTCCTAGTTATATCAATTTTGCCGCATTGTCAGCTCCGTCAGGTTATGTGTACTCTGTGCTAGCTGTGAGTCGAAGGGGGCTGAATGGACTACGATTCCTTGGCGACTGTTCAAATCAATTTCGAGGGTGTAGTTCACAGAGTTGCCACGTGATTTGTTTGTGGCAGCACCAGCAATACTCGCTAGCAGAAGTTATTACCGAGCCGCCACTCTGTATCTGCGATGAAGGACGTAAAAGCATGATTTCGGTGTGTAACGTTAGTAAGAAATGTCGCCCGAATGAAATGTCGGTGTTTTTCGTAATTGCAAACCAGATCAGCTGCTATTTTTTCATCTCACCATCAAATTCTACCGCACAGGCCTAAAAATGTGTGTTACGTCAGCGCTAAGTGGCATCATACCGGATAGTTCGATCTATGCAGTGCAACTGTGAAAATTTTTTCATTGTGTGAGTGGTTACTGATCTGTAATGTTTTTTTCAAAATTCGTAAAAACAAAAAAATCGCTTATCTTTTTCCCAAAATAAGGTATTAGTTGCCCAAGTGTCGTTGCGATCGCTTCAATGGTGTAGAAGTTTTGGCATCCCGCGTTTTCGAAGTGTACCACGCTCCTTTAATAGCACCTCAAATCTTGACTCCTCAGGCTTCGCCTAGGCAATTTGAGGTCAGAAATGTGATAGTTTTCGAGGGTTTTCTCTGCATTGTCTGCAAGTATAACTACTAGTGGAGATAAATGTAGGCAGGACCAAATTATCTGGGGGCGAGTTTGGAACTATACTTATTAATTTTGCTATAAAGTTTCCTGTTTGGATGTTACACTTCGTCGCCGGGTTTGAGCGTGGATACGTCATCGTTGACGCGTTTATGATATTGCGCTTGTTGTCTCTCCTGTGCGCGCTTCATCTCGAACTAGAAACGATGTCGCAACTCGTCCAGCCGTTGTACACGATCCAGCCACTTCTGGTTCCTTGCGGTCTTTTCCGGTGAGTAGGTGTCTCCAGGTCTTCGTGGATCCCAGACATTCAAGAAATGAAATGAGCTGACTACCAGAGTGGAGTGGATTGCCGTGTTATACGCCTGACACAGAGGCACGATTAATTCATCCAACATGTCGTGATTATCGTCGTGCAAAAAACTTGATAGCATCGGGTTTATGTTCTGATTCGTTCGCTCAACTGGTTTGGCCTGCAGATGGTACACGGGCGTAAGCACGTGCTCGTTGTCGTGTTCCTGCTTCAGTTAGTTTATGAATTTGTCTACAAATTCGATCCCGATATCCGTTATTACTCACTCTGGAAATCCCCATCGGTAGAAAACTTGCTTTATAGCCTGAGCAATTGATTTTTCGGTGGCAACTGCAAACGCTACGCATTCAAACCGTCGAGAGTAGTAGTCGGTGATCACCAGGAATACGGTTTTGCCTCTTTTCAATCTGGGCATCGGTTCCACGATGTCGATTGAGATGCTCTTCCAAGGGCGTGAAATTCCCTCAGAGCCACTTATCCTCGTTTCTTCGAGTTATCGGCCTTGTTCTTCAAGCGTGTCTGGCACTGTAAGACAAAGTCGCTGACGTCTTTGTACATGCCGGGCCAGTCATACTTCTCTCAGATGCGGTGATACGTTTCTTCAGTGCCCCAGTGACCCGTGTTGATTGGACAATGATGTCTCTCTAATATAGAAAGAATTTCTTTCTCTTCAACGACCATTTTCCAGGCCATCTTATCTTCCAGGATGCTTTTTAACGGGTGTGGGCGGCAGTAATACAGCCTTCCATCGGTTCCGATCTTGAATTCCGGGCATACGCTCGGTTTCTTGTTCACAATCTCGATCTTTCTGTTAATCCATGAGTTTGATTGCATAAGACGCAATCTGTCTGTTGTCGCGGCGGATTGTAAAATTTCTTGCCACGTGGCTTCTTCAGTTTGGCCTTCGAATTATTGAGATAGGTAATCCGGGGCCTCATGTTCCGAGCCTTTATTCTATCGTGATCTTATGCAAAAAGAGTTTCAGTGCCCACCGGGCAAGTCACGTGGTTGGATTTTCCATTGACACAAGGTATTTCAGGCAGTTATGATCGGTCACAACTCGAAATGGTGATCCCTCGAGATAGCATCGTAGCTTATCCACTGCCCATACGATTGCGAGGCGCTCTTTCTCCGTCGTCGTGTATTTTGTCTCGGCTCCTTTCAATGCCCTGCTGAGAGAATAAGTCAGGTGTTCTTCGTCCGGTCCTTGCTGGGTGAGGAGTGCCCCTATTCCTGTGTCGAAAGCGTCGGTGTAAAGTATGAATGGTAGCTTCGGATCTGGTGTTGAGAGAGCCGGAATGTTTTCTAGCGAATTTTTGATCGCTTGGAAGGAGCTTTCTTCTTCTTCGCCCCATTTCCAAGGTACTCTGACGCTCGTCAGTCTGTTAAGAGGTCCTTGGACTCTTGCTATGTCCTTGAGGTGACGGTGATACCAGTTCACTATCCCGTTGAAGCGGCGTAGACCTCGTCGCTTCCTCGGCCTTTTAATGTCCTTTAAAGGAGTGATTTAGGCTGAGTCCGGTCGTAGGGTATCTTTGTCAAGGATAAACCCAAGGAATTTGACTTCGGGCACTGCGAAGTGGCTCTTCTCCAGGTTGACTTTGAGTTTCGCTTCGATTAAAACGTCGAACAGCGTCTCCAGGAGTAAAATATGGTCTTCGAAGGTCCTCGTGGCGATGATCCAGTCGTCGAGATAGACGAATATCTTGGCGATCAGATCTTCGCGGTCCATCGTGATCAGTTTTTGCCGAATTTTTTCTCTGAGTTTGTCCATGAACTCCTGAAACGTCGCTGGTGCTCCGCAAAATCCGTGTGGCATCCTTTTGTATTGAAACAGTCCTTTGCCCTCGAAGATGAAGGCTGTCAAAGGCTGTGACTCTAGATCCATGGGAATTTGGTGAAAGGCTTCGCTAAAATCGATGGTGGTGATGAAGATTTCTTCATGAAGAGCATCCATGATTGATTTCATATTTGGTAGCGGCCACACTGACATGACCGTCTTTTCATTTAGTCTTTTATAATTGATGCAGAAGCGGAGTTTTCCATTTGGTTTAAGTACGAGGAGCGGAGGGGTGGCCAAGGACTTCGGCTTTTCTCCACGTACTCTTTGGCACGCAGACGATCCATTTCTGCATTCAATGCGTCACGTATAGCCGGTGGTCTTCTGTACGATTTCAGTTCTATGGGCGTGGACTCGGTTAGGATGATTTTATGCGAGATTAGGTCTGTGCAACCCATTTTGTATGCGTTGAGTCACTCTGACACCGACGACAACAAAGTATTCAGCTGCTCTGTCTCCGGCGCTTTGAGACGTCGCATCTTATTTGCTGATACTTTGTACATTTTGAACGGAATTTTGACAGATGACACTACGACACTTTATGTGTTGTTATCGTAAACTCGTATACCCCAGTTAAGCCAAAAGTCCGTGCCAAGTTTAATCTCGTTAACCAACTGTTCCATGATGGAGAACCACTGGATGCTACCCACATTCACAATGTCAATCATAAATGATATGTGCATCTGGGGAACAATTCTCTGATTGTCGGCTAAGGTCACTGGTGCTGTGATTGTGTCTTCTTTTCCATGTTCGATCGCGTGGTGTTTGATCGACTCATATACGTCTCTATGCACGAAGGAGAAATTTGCGCCTGTATCGACGAGAGCAAGAAATCATTTTCCACCGATAAATACGGTTGTATACTAAGTTGCTGAGCAGGTTGGAGGCTGCTCTGGTATAGTCGAGATTATCCCCCTCGCGTATTTTGGTGCTTTCTCTCTCAGTGGAAAACATCCCGGTACTTTCGCGCCGCCGAAGGTAGTTATCTCTGGCCCGCCGAATTTGCAGTACAATTGTAGTCTAGCGCAGATTGCGTCTTCTTCGTCGCCGTCTAAATTCCTCTCCTCCTCCTTCTCTACGCGACTGGCCCAGCGGATGCTGGAGTTGCCTGCAGCAGCCCTTCCATCTCTGGTCCCTCCCGAGCGTGCACGCTCGTGTGGCGTGGCTAACCGCTCCTTCGCTTTCCCGGGATTTTTAGCTCTTCCCCGCCCCTCTGCGTTTTGGGTTTTCATCTGGTGAAGATTCATCTTCTTCTTGGGAGGCTTCCCTATTATGCGGTGTAACGTGGCATTTTTGATGCCCGTTACAAGGGGCTCCTTGAACCCTGGGCGGAACCAAAATTTAGGAATTTCCGAAATTAGGTCGCAAAGTTTCTGCAAAAGAGCGCCAGGACTAGAGTCACGCATCCGAAACTACGAGAGGGGACACCTTAGCGAATAGCGTAAGATATTTCAGATTTTTTTTGTTCTTTTATTTTTCGAGCTACAACGACATCGGGCAAGAAGTCGACACCGAATTCGAGGAAAGTGCGAAGTGGCGGACTAGCGACAATTGCGAAGGAAGGATGTCGAGGCTGCGGAGGGGGAGCCGACGCAGATCCCCGCATCGCGGGAATCCAAGGTGGACGCGATTTCCGCTGGCGGCCGGCGCGCCGCAGCCTCTCCCCCTTCACCCCGCCAACAATTGACCAGCGAACTTGCGACGGACCGACTAGCGACGAGGGAGCACCACGCTCACCGCCAAGACGTCATGGAGCTGCGCGGAGGACGAGAGTGCAACCTAGCTTTAAGTTCTGCGCAGCGATGCTATTGAAGGTGCGCGTCGAGTTGCGTGATCGACGAAATCGATGACGGATCGATTATTGCGTATTCTTGTGGGTATGACGTCACGTGTGGGATGGCGTATCGAGATCCGTGTTGCGGCAGGTAGTACGTTTTTGAAACCACTCTAGTTCTGGTGGTCGTGATGAGTAGTCACGTTTTGGGGAGTTTCGCGAAGTAATAGAGTCGCCCAAAAATAGCGAGGGGAATGGAAAGGGGGTTGCAAGGATATAGAAGGTAAGCGCTGCTTCTATCCCTGCTATTGAATTTCGAGCATAATTGCGAAAGGCTTGCCGAGTACCGGATAGCCGTTTTGGATTTGCGTTGTAGAGAAGTACTCGAAATTCTTTTGCCGATTCTTTTGCTTGATGACCGTAGCCTGAGTACGCGTGTTAGAGTAGAGTAAATTTTGAGTTCCTGAGAAAGTTGAGTAGAGTCACGGGTTTTAGTTGAGTCTTTCTCGTTAGTGAAATCAAGTATAGCCGAATTTCGCTGTACCGGGTCGAGCCGCGTTATCGGGTTTTTTAAGTCTCACCTCTCGAGTAGGTCTGGAAGTGCCGAATTGGAGTGCTCGGATTGGCGGGTAACGTCTTGGAGGATTTTGAAAAGATTTGATTTCGGATGTGTTGCGATTGCGTATAGTTTAGGTTACGTTCAGTTGCGCCTGCATTGAGTTCCGTACCCGTTAGTTAAGATAATGTAGATTGAGTTGCGTTACCTTGAGCTTGTGTTTAGTTGAAGTTAAATGTAGTCGTGCTTGCGCTTAGTTGAATTGCCGTTTAGTTAAGATAGTGTTTAGTCGAGTTGAGGTGATGTATAGTCGAAATTGCCGTTGCGTTAAGCAGCAGTTGAGACGAGAAGTTTGAGCATTGAGTTTTGGTTGCGTTTAAAATACAGTAACGTTTGCGGATTCGTTTAGATTCAGGGCAGCTCGCGGTAGCGTCAAAGCTCCGAGTCGGGTGGGATCTCGGGTGAGATTGAGGACGCTGTCTGTTCGGTAGTCCGACGGCGCACCGTCGAATAATTAGTTTTGGTTTCGTTTCAAGCAATAATCGCCATGGAGAACAAATGGCGAATCTGCAAATTAAGAATTGAGTGTGAAGATTTTGTGATCGTTGAGTGACGTTTTAGTTAGGGAGCCGCGAGCTCATTAGAGTAAGAAATAGAGTAGGTTACCTGTAATTTTCTGTTTAATTTTAGACTCGCGATGAGCGATTTTTGGATTATATTTTTTTTGTTTTGTATCACCGCTATTGGGAAATATAAGATTTTATTTTACTTTTGTTACATAGCGTGTGTATTTCGAGTGTCTCTCTCTCTCTCCAAAAATTACCCCTCCCCTCTCCGCGGTACTGAGCTATCGAGCATATGCCCGAGGAATAGCGCATTAATGATTTCGAGGCGTGTTAATCACGCCAGGCGCCCAACAAAACTTTGCGATATTGTTTTAGATCCAGGGTACGTCGTGGACGCCAAATTATTGTGCACGCGGTAAATTCTCGGTCATTTTCTCCGAGTGACCGAGGAGCGGGAAAAATCCACGTCACAGCGCATACCACTTCTGGAGGTTTGTGCCTCTGTATCCCTCGGCGTGGGCTCCGTGGCTTTGTTGCGCACACCACTTTTGGACCTGTTCGCCTCTGCGCTGCACGTCATGGGCTCTGCGTTTTTCTTGGTGCCGGGTGTTACTACATATTTTCTTCGGCATCCGCCTGCAGGTGGTTCAACCAAGATCTCCTCTATAGGAAGGCCGGCCATCGGCTCCTCAGCCCCTGCCGTCTGTTTCCTCGGCGGGCTCACCTCCTCCTCAACAATCGGGACAGCGCGACTGTTGTGTTTCGTTTGAGTACGTCCTTGTGATTTGGAACGTACGTCATCAGAACCTTCGTCCCCCGGGCTCCCCGGTGTTGAGTGGACTTCAGGCCTTTCGACTGTGGTAAATTGTGTTGGCGGTGTTTCTGACGTAAATTGCTTCGCATATACAGCAGGTTTTAACTCGGTGTTGGATCTTCGTTTTTATGGTTTTGCAGCCTTTCACTTCTCCGGCAAGTTAGCTGTGGATTTGCCGGGCCGTCTTAGTTTTTTGGTTTCCAGTCTTTGTTGAGTGGGCACTTGCAGGTTGCATTGTTTATGCTCTTTTTATTGGACCTGAAGCAGCGTTCGACCATCGGTTTTGTGCAATGGTCAGATCGCCGTCCTCGTTCTAAACAGTTCCAACAAATGGCCTCCCTCAAAGCCTCGAGTCTCGCCTCGTCCAGGTTTTCGTTTTCTGGATCAACCGTAACCGTTGTCGGGTGTGCTGCGCCAGACTGGCTTGATGTTTCGCTGTCAGATCCGCTAGACGTATATTCCTCCTTTGTTCATCGAGGCCTCTTCTTCTTGTTGGTCCTCTTCGCGAATCAGATCATCTTCGGTGGTGGTTTGTATCGTCTGGGATTGGTATCGCCGAGGTCTCTTTCTTCGATCGCTGCGGCTTTTGCTAGCTGGTCGAAGATCTTGAATTTACGGTTTTTCAACTTTTCAAAGAATTCCGGTCGAAAATGTCGCACAATCCAGTCAATCCGTACATCATTCGTGGGCTTATCCCTGAGCAAGCTAAATTGCTTGTCGCACCAAACAATGAATTCGCGTGCAGATTTATTCGCTCTCTGTTCACTTTCTACAATCTGAGCCCACATTGAGCTGTCGTCAAGTTTCAAAGGGGGAGCCTGCTTTAGAGGCTTCGAAAAATCGATTTTTTTTTTTCATAAATGTCTTCCTAAACTATCCAAGAATGTGTCCCTAAAATTTCAGAAGCAAATTCGAAATGTTTTCGGAGTTACAGAAGAAATAGTGAGCAAGCGTCGAGCAGGTATACTAACGGCCGGATCGGATAATCGAGTTTCTCTCTGTGTTTTTAGCAATTTCTGAGTTAGTTATTTGCAATTCGTGTAAACAGAGTCTGAAGGGCAACTCTATGGACCAGAAATCCCTGATTAGCATAATAATGCGGTAAGTTCAAGAAAATTACGATTTTTTTCTATACGAAAACTTTGACGCGTGATTTCTCGGTTTTTTATTATTACGATTTTTCGTAATTGGCGGGAAAGATGAGGAAAAAATCGAACGTCCTATCGAAACAAGACAAAATGGATTATATTCAGGATTAAATTCTCTTCTAGTTGAACCTAAAAAACTTTAAGAAAGTTAAGATTGACCCACTTTTTGAACAATCTGACGTGAATTCTTTTTTCAATTTGCAAAAAATTATTGAATTTTTCACTTTTTGTTGAATTTTCTTGGTTTAACTGGAAGCTAAACTATTGAAATATTAAATTTTTTTGGGTTCTTTGTTTCAGATGGAAATTGCGACCTGCATCTTTCCCGCCGCACGACAAATGCACACTCGCAGCGCCTCGGCGAAATGCTTGTACCACGCATAATATGACATGTATCTCAATAAAAAAATTTGAGAAGATTGTTGACATATATAACAATGAAACCTCAAAGTTTCGTTTCAATCGGATATTCCTTTCCTTCCCAAAAAAATCCTCGTAGAAAACGATTTTTTGAAGCCTCTAAAGCAGGCTCCCCCCTTAATAGCGAGAGAAGTGATTCATGTGACATGGGAGGTGTGTCTCTGAAGAGTGAGACGTAAAATGTATTGAGTTGATCGGGGGAGAAAAAATGTAACCGGAATGATAGACTCGGCTTAGTCAGACCTAAGTATGCTAGTTCTTTCCAAATACGAGGTGGTTCACAGGTATTGCTGAGTTTGGCGTACAGGAAATCATTTTTCGCTTTTCTTAGTTTAAGTGTGACCTGGTCTCGAAACTGCCGATATACTGCAAATCCCAAAAGGCTGTTCGAACGCTTAGCGTGCTTATAAAGAGTGTTCCTTATCCTAATACTCGATTTGAGTTCTGGAGTAAGCCATGGTGTCACAGGTTTAACAACAATGAAAGAGCGAGGTAGAGCATGTACATCGAAGGCAGTACAGAATGACAAGCTCATAGACTCGACCAGTGAGTCCAGAGACTTAGTAGTAGAAAGACCAAGAAACGTAGGTTCGATGTTGGAAGTGAGCATTGAGTTTAAAGTGGATATAAATTCAGTATCAAAAAATTGACTTCTGGAACGGCGTGTAATTTTTAGAGGTTCAGAGAGAGCCAAGTCGAAAGCAAACTTACGGTGAAACATATCATGACCAGCAATAAATGGTGCTTCAGATTTATTAAAAGATAGTAATTCATCCGCACTATCGAGATTTACTACGTCGAGCCAAGAGTCAGAATGAGCAGTGTGATGAGTAGCTTCAGACCGTACAGGGAAGAGTGAGTAAGAATGAATAAAATCTGTGAGGGAATTCGATTCGAAAGTATCCAATAATAAATTGCAATTTAAATCACCTGCAATAATAATGTTTTTATATACATGACTAGAGCTAGTAAGACTAGAAATATAATCGTTGAACAATAGGCTTTAGGCCTCCTATACATAGAAGTAAAAAGCACCGATTCGCCATTCGGTTGAAAGATATCAATAATCAGAAGTTCTGGAGAGTTTGAGAACTGACTCGGTGCTGAAGCGAGAACACTTGCTTTAAGAGATATATGAATGACGCATGCTACCCCACCACCTATTTTACCCTCGCGATCGTTCCGTATAATGAAATAATTTTTCAGTTTGACCAGATCATCATGAATGCTCGAGTGTAGCCACGTTTCAGAGATCGAAATAATGTGAAAAAAGTGCGTTTCAAAGTTAATTTTTATTTCATCTATGTGGGCTAATAAAGAATTTGCATTGAGCTGTGCTATTTTAAGGTGAGGGGGCAATGGAGGCGGAGATACGACAGTAGGGGCACAGGTCTGGTTCCTAACGATCGGGCTGGTGAATGGCCGTCAAATCAACTTCTCCAGTTCAGCGGCAGTACACATACAAATCAAAGGCTGACCATTATCTTTTCTTACGAAAATACTCAAATTTCGTGTCCAAACGAATTTATAGCCGCACCTCGTTGCAAGTGCTTTAGTTTGGCGCGAAAGATTATAAAGATCTGACGGAACTAGATCGTTAATACGGATATTCTGATTATTTTTTATGCCAAAGACCTCGCTAATTATTAGTTCACGTTTATTACGTTTAGATTTTATAACAGCCTTTCGAACTGCAGAGAAAGTGAGCCTGACAATAAACGATACAGTCGTACGCGTCACGTTATGATCAGATGGAGCCTGAATCTTCCGGCTGATAGACTGATTTTTCCTTTCTACTACTCGCACAGATAGTATGTGGTTCGAGAGATCGCCTATTCCCAAGCTCACGAATATTTTTTTGACCATATCAGTGGGTGATAGCTTAAGTCCTGGAGAAAGACCGGCAATAATGATCTCATTGGATACGGCTGATTGAGACACGCTTAGTTTTGCGTTTAAGTTAGTAATATTGCTCGATGATTGAGTACGAGTTTTCGCGAGGTTCATGATCTGAGAAAAGTGATTAGCAACAGTTTCAAGAAGCTTTGGCAATTCTTTCAGTGTGACGTTTATCTCATTTATGACACGTTTGTGTTAGTTAGCAAAGGCAGTAAAATTTGATTCAGAGTTACGAAATATTGTAGCTATGGACTCCAGAGTAATTGGTTGCGTTGTCTGGGATTGGGAAAAATATAAATCGAACAGGCTCTGCGACCCGGGAATATTTCCAAACATTGTCGCAAGGTTGTTAGCACAGCAATTATTTGCAGATTTATACGCAAGGTAGTATGTAACACAACCGGGATGAAAAACTCGAGAGCAGTCTATACAGGATAAGTGATTATGAGCTATAGTTTTTTGCACTTGTAGCAAAGATTCGACATGCGAATAAAATACCGATATTATCGACGAGTTAACAGCAACAGCAGCAATGATCCAGGCGTCAGATAGATGGCGATAGTAGTTTGGCTCGTTGATCGATGAAGTAGATTTAGCGTAGTCGTCGATTTGAGATGACAAGCTGTCGACGAGAAAAAAAGAGAAACAAAAGTAGAGGTGAAAGGATAGGTGTGGGGGCAGGATGACAGTGCGCTGTCTGCAGATTACACACGTCGTTGATGTTGATGGCTAAATATGATACACTGACACACAGCTCAGAGAATTATACCCATGCGCCGTTGATCACCAGAGTACGATATCGGTGATAACGATCATTCTTCTATCCAGGACGAACAGTTCAAAAAAAATCACAGGAACCCTCTAAAACCAGGAGAAGCGGGTCAAAATGTGATAAACTTGAAGCAATAAGCAGCGTGCTTAGATCTGCAAAATACTAAAGAGAGAGAAGGACTTCCATTTCCGGTTTGGATGTGAGTGTCTGGTGTGAGATCTTTCTCTTGTGTAAGTGGAAAGGCGAGAATTAGCGGAATAGAAAAGGTAAGGAGAAAAGGAAATAGGGCAGAGAAGCAGCGGGGAGGACCAGGACGGGCTGACGAGTGAAGGGAATAGGGAGGCAGGAGCGGAAGGGACGGACAGGTGAGAAAAGGGTGAGAGTTGTTTGAGGTTAGTTGGAGCGAGCGGCGGACGGCAGGGGGGAAAGATAACATAGAAGAATAGGCGGGGACATCTAGGGAGCAGGAAGGATAGAGCAGCGACAGATGGGCGGCAGGCAGATAAGGTGGGGAGCGGTGGCGGAACGAAAGAATATGAGCAACGCGGGTGGCCAGAAAGAAGGGGCAAAGAGAGTAGAGGCGGAGAAAAAGAAAGGGCGGCCGGGTGTAGTAGCAGCGATAGGGAGGTAAAGGAGTCATAGCTTGGGATCGGCGATGACGGTGATAGATTTATGAAAAAGAAAGCGGGAGAAGGTAGCGGAAAAAGGGGAGGAGGGTGCAGATGAGATACAGGAGAGAGAAAGAGCATTTGGGAAAAGCAGGAAAGTTCACCGGTCGCCAGAGGGCAAGGCAGGGGAGGAAGGGCAGGAAGAGGGAGGGAGTATACAGGATATGCTAAGGTTGATTAGAGAGGAGTTGAAGATATGGCTAGAGGAGGTCAAAGGGCAAGGAAGCGGGCTCAGGGAAGAAATAGAGAAGATTAAAGGGGAAATGACTAGGAGGGAAGAGCAGTGGGAAGTAGAGAGGGGGAAGATGAAGGAAACAATAAGGGACCTAGGTAAAAGATTAGAAGAGGTAGAGGGGAGGAGAGAGGGGGAGATGAAAAGGGTAAAAGAAAGGCTAGAAAAATTAGAAAAGAAGCGGGTAGAAGGTGGGGGGAAAAAGCAGGCACAGGGGAACGCAGAAGTAGTGCAGGCAGCAATAGAGAGGTTAAAAGAGATGGAGTGGGCCATAGAGAGGAAAGAAAGGCAACAAAGAAGGGGAAATATTGTATTGAGAGGAGCGAGAATAGAGAAGGTAAGGGAAAAGGAATGGTTGAAAAAGATTATGCAGGTGATAGGGGTAGAGGTCGAGGTAAAGGATATGTGGGAGGTAGGCGCAAAAAAGGGTGGAGAAAAGGGGATATACATAGCAAGGCTAGGGAACAGGGAGAAAAAGAGCCAGGTAATGGAAAGAAAAAGTCTACTGAAAGGGAGAAAGGAGAGAATAGAGGAGGATCTCACCTGGGCAGAGAGGAAAATGAAGTGGTATTTGAGGGAGATAGCAGCTATTGAGGAGAGAAGGGAAAACAGAGTAAGAATAGGGTATGCAAAGATTTGGATAAAAGGGAAAATGTGGAAGTGGGATGAGATAGGACAGGTGCTTAGGGACGGTGCAGGGAGAGAGAGGGAAGAGGGACAAAGGAAGGGGAGGCGAAAAGTAGGGGAAGGTGATAGGGACGGGACAACGAGTGACGAAAGGCAAGAGGGAGGTATAGAGGCACAGGCCGGGGGACGTAGGGAAAGGCAGTCTGGGAATGGGCAGTGGGGAGGGGCAGAGGCAGGGGGGCGGGAGAAAAAGAGGAGAGCGAGGGGAGGAGGTGAGACGGAAAGGGAGGGTTGGAGAGTAGTTTTCTGGAATGTCGCAGGGCTTGCTAGAAAGGACGAAGATTTTTGGAGGGGTCTAAGGGAGTGGGATGTGATATTTTCAATGGAGACATGAACAGAGAAGAAGGGGTGAGAAAGGATTAGGAATGAGTTGCCGGCAGGGTATGAATGGGAAGTACAGTATGCGGTGAAAAGAAATAGGAAGGGAAGAGCAATAGGTGGAATGCTGTCAGGGGTAAGAAAGGAGATAGTCAGCGGGGAGGGAGGGAGAGTAAAGGTGAATGAGGGGATGATAATAAGGAAAATAAGTGTAGGGGGAGAAAAATGGCTGGTAATAGGGATATACGTAAATGGGGATCTAAGAGAGTAGATAGGGGAATTAAAGGAGCAAGCAGAAGAGGCAGATGAAGGAACAAAGTGCTAGCGGGGGGCGATTTCAATGCCAGGACACGGCAAGAGGGGGAAGGATGTTGGGGAGAAGGAGAGGAGGAGAGTAGGAGTAGGAAATCAAAGGACAGGAAAATAAACTCAAAAGGTAAGCAGCTGGTGCAATTTTTGGAAGAGACAGGATGGGCAATAATGAATGGGTACATAGAGGGTGATGAGGAGGGAGAATTTACGTATGTAGGAGGGGCGGGAGTGACGGTGATAGATTACCTCGGAGTCAGCGAGGTAAGGGATAGGATCAAAAGGATAGAGATTGAGGATAGGATTGACTCGGACCATCACCCAGTAAAGGTGTGGATGAGGGGGAAAGTGGCTAGGACAAGGAAGGGAAAAAGGGTAGGGGAAACTAGTAAAGGGGACCGGACCGAGGAGGGTAGGATGAGGTTTAGAACGGGGGTCAAATGGGAGGGGGTAGAAGATGCGGATGTGGCCAGGAGATAGAAAAAAGAATAGGGAAGTTTAGAAGAGCTTTAGAGGTAGGAGGGAGGGGGAGGGAAGTGAAAAAGGGTTGGTGGGATGAGGAATGTAGGCGAAAGAAAGCGGAAGTTAGGCAGAGTCCAAGGAACTGGAGAAAGGGGGAGGGGAAAGGGGAAGCGTATAGAAAGGAAAGAAGGGAATATAATAAGCTATGCGAGGAGAGGAAAAAGAAAGAAAATGAGGGATTCATAAAAGAGGCAGCGAAAGCAGGGACAGTAAGCAAGGTATGGGAGATAGTTAATAGGGAAAGAAAGAAGTGAAAGAGGGTAAATGAGGAAATAGGCGAGCAGGAGTGGAGGGAGTATTTCATGGGATTATTAGCGGGAGTGGAGAACAAGGTAACAGAAGACGGGGCGACAGCAAATAGGAAGGGGGACGGGGAAGAGGAGATGCAGCGGGAAGAAATTAGAAAGGTTATAGAAAAGCTGAGGGACGGAAAGGCACCAGGGGGGGATGGAATAGTTAGCGAGGTATGGAGGTATGGGGGGGAAGAGATGGAGCAGTGGGTATGGAAAACATGTAGTAGAGTTTGGGTGGGGGAGGGCCGGACGGAGGATTGGAGAGAAGGATTGATAGCGCCAATGGTAAAGAAGGGGGAGGGGAAAAGGGTAGAAGAGTATAGGGGTCGACGTTGATGCCAACATTATATAAGGTGTATGCGATGGCACTAGCGGAAAGGTTACAAAGAGAGGTAGTGGAGAAGGAGATGATACCACATAATCAAACTGGCTCCAGGAAAGGAATGGGCACAATTGACAACGTGTATGTGCTGAACTATTTCATCAATAGACGGGTGGGAAGGGATAGGGGAAAGATGGCGGCGTTCGATTCGGTGGACAGGAAGGTGATGTGAGAGACTATGGAAAGATGAGGGGTGAGGGAAGGGCTAAGGCTAAGGATAGAGAAAATTTACAAAGAAACAAAGAGTCGGGTGAGGAGCGGGGGAAAGGTAGGAGAGGCGTTCTGGACGGCGAGGGGGGTAAAGCAGGGGTGCCCGCTCAGTCCACACCTATTCAACCTGCCGCTGGCGGATTTAGAAGAGGAAATGGGGAGAAGGAGAAGGGTTGGAGGGGTGAAGTTGACTGGCAGCAGGGTATGGACGTTAGCGTATGCTGACGATATAGTGCTACTAGCGGAGCGTGAAGAGGAGATGGAGGTAATGACTAGGAACTTAGAAAGATATATGGATAGGAAAAGGCTGACGGTAAATGTAGGGAAATCAAGGATCATGAGATTTAGGAAAGGAGGTGGCAAAAAGAAAAAAATAGATTGGAGAAAGAAAGGGAAAAGGAAAGAGCAGGTTAAAGAGTTTAGATACTTAGGGTATATAGTAAAGTGCAATGGGGGACAGGAAGCACACGTGAAAGAGAAAGTATGGAAGGCAGGGGTAGTAATGAGGCAAGTATGGGGGATAGGAAGAAGAAGGTTTGGGAGGGATTGGGAAAAAAGAATTTGGTTATTTGACAGGCTAGTATGGACGGTAATAGAGTACGCATCATAGATATGGGGGTGGAGGGAGTGGAGGGCGGTTGGGGCGGTACAGGATAGATTTTTGAGATGGACGTTAGAAGTGGATGGGCGAACACCGGGATAGTCAGTAAGGGAGGAGCTACAGAGGGAGAAGCTAGGGATTAGGGCAGGGAGAAGCGCATGGAATTTCGAAAGGAAGATGGAAAGAGGGGAGGGTAGCGAGTTAGCTAGGAGATGCTGGGAAGAGATAAGGGAAAAGGTAGAAGTTAGGAGCCAGGCATAGAGATAGGAAAGAGAAAGAGAAAGTTTCTTTGCGGAAAGGGGAGCAGCGAGTAGAGAGGTAGTCGCGAGAAGGGAGAGGGGAGAGGTGCTTTTTAGGGAAATAGAGAAGAGAGAGAGGGAAGAACAGAGAAAAGAGAAGTAGGAGAAAATAGGGCAATCCAGATACAACAGATGGTACAGGTTGATGAAAGGAGAAGGGAAACCAGGCTATCTGGGAAAGGGCTGGGGGGAAAAGTGGTGGACCAGGGTGGCAAGATTCAGATTAGGAAGCGAGATGAAGGAGGCAAGGTACTGGGAAGAAGAGGAAAAGAGAAGATATAGGGTGTGCGGGGGGGAGGAGGAAACATGGGAGCACGTATGGGAAAGGTGCGTGGGATGGGATAGAAGGGGGGAAAGCTGGCAGGAGGTGGTAAGGGAGATGTTAGGTGAGGAGGGGGTGGTAGAAGTCTGGATGAGAGAACTGGAAAGGATCAGGAATGTACGAGAGAGTGAAAGAGTGAGAGATGAATGGGGAACGGAAGTCGAGTAGGATAACGACGAATAGAGATTAGAATAAGGTAAAATAGGATAAGTTCAAGTAAAGATAAGGATAAAGAATAAGAAACAGATAAGAGAGAAAGTAAGGGAATGGCAATGCAACGGCACAGGGCACAGGCAATCAAAGAATAAGTAAGGATAAGGTGAGATGTAAGAACAGGATAAGAATAGGTTAAGAAAACATGTAGAACCACTGTAAAAGGAGAGAAAAATGGGAGTCTTTGTAACCCCAAGGGGCACAATGAATATTACATACATACATTGTGACGGGACACCTGGCTGGCGTACCGACACCTAAAGTTCAACGCGTGCCCCCAAATATTGTGCTTGGAGGTGACAAGACCAAATCTCACTACCCACTCGATAACCCCACCACATACCGGTCATCCAACCAAATCGCACGATCTACCGTACCCCTTCTTCAGGGGACGCGACCAATCTCTATCCCCGAAAACGGCGAAACTAGACAGTAAGAGTATAAAAGACGAGCGCAAATGTGGATCTATTCATCTATCATCTATTGAGCCACACGCCCAGGTAGATCTACGAACGATTTAACGCGAGGACCCATCCGTGTTTATATTCACGGAGCATCCCACGTATACGAGGAGCCGGATGGCGACGGACCCACGATCAGGAGACGTGGAGTTGTCCTTCCAGGAATCCTCACACACCACTTCCCATCAAAGGAGGGCATTCAACGTATTAACATTTTTACTTGTTTTTAATTAAAATTCCTTAGGTACTAAGGAGCCGTGTCTGAGTAAAGAACAGCATTGCGTCTGACCTTATAGCTCAGATACGGTGATCGTCTTACAATTCTCTGAACCATAGGTAGGGCACTTGAACTTGTAGAGAGTCTCGGTCATTGCGACTGAATGTCTTAATACAGGTGACGGTATGTTTGCGTAGAATTCCCTTTCATTTGACTACCACGCCAACAATATTCAGTCTTGCCATACGCAAACTGAACTACTATTTAAGTCCTCCTGACTACCATGCTATCTTACAAATAATATTCCGTCTTAGTACTAACTAAACGAATAATTAATAATATCGAAACCAACTGTCAGTAACGACTCCGCATTGTCGAATACCGTCCCTCTGACGACCAGGCTATCACGTAAATAATATTCAGTCTAGCCATAGGTGAACCGAACTATTATGTAAGTCCTTCCGACTACCATGCTATCACGAAATAATATTCTGTCTTAGTTCTAACTAAACGAATCATTATCAATATCAAAACCGACTTGTCAACGACAATCCAGCATTGTCAAATACGGTCCTTCTGACCACCATGCTATCAAGCAAATAATATTCAGTCTTGCCGTAGGCAAACCTAATTATTATCAAAGTAAATCAGGAAGTGCTATTCCTTCCTAAGTTACCACAAATTTCTCAAAGATAAAAAGGAAAATAGATTCAAAACTTTACATCCTGTCTCTTATCCCGCCTCACAGGAACAAAACATTCACTCATTATTTCAATACTTCCTTTCCGGAAACAAATATTTCGCATCACGAGACATCTTCTCATAGCGATCGATCTGTGCGTGCTTCACACACACACAGATCAAGTTTGACCCTCAACCGTTTACACGGCCTATGATGATGGGTTTATTCCACTCGTGCCTTTGCACATGAGGGTGAGGAAACAACTTCTGAGGCTATCTCGACAACCAAGTTGAAGCGGTCAAACTGTTCAACCTTTTCCGGGAGTTGATCACACAATCGACAAGTAATCATTCTCCACCTTCCTTCCGAGTCCAGAGACCGAATCCTGCAGCTCTATCCAAGAGACAGGAAATTCTCAAAATTAATATGACATTCGAGCTTGCGCGAAATCTCCACGTTATCTCACATGTTACGCGTGAAATTCTGACGAAGTTCAGCCCGTGAACAAACTCGAACCGTTTCAACATACATACTAAAGAGAGAGAAAGAGAAGGAAAGGGAGAGGGAGAGGGAGAGGGAGAGAGAGAGAGAGAGAAAGAGAAGTCTCGTTAAAGTATTCGGGTTTTCAAATGAGCACCTTTTTTCACAGCCACTTTGTCAAACACCTGTTTCTGCACGAGGAATTTTTCAAAATGCTAGAGAAGTTTCAAACAGCTGTTCGAATTTGTACAAAAGGAGACACGCTCAACCTCCGCCGAGCAAAAACGAATCAGCCAATCGTTCATGGGGTGTACACCATGTGATGTGCAGGCATAAACGTAACGAGGGAATGGCATAAGCTGGGAAAATTTTCTCAAGAGCTCGCTACACGCATTTTTGGTGATCGATTTTTTTCCCATCACATGCCCCACGATAATATGGTTGGAGGGTATGCAGGCTCAGATTTGCTCACAATAAAGAGTCATAAAGCCCAAAAACTGTATGTGCACAAACCATCCGGTCAAGAGTTGGCAAGATAAGATTTTTCTCACGCCAAACACTGCTCACTACCTGCTTTTCGTTGACCGATTTTTCCCATCACATGCCCCCACGTTGATAAGGGTTGGGGTGTGCAGGCTGAGACTTATTCCGTCATTATATTTTTTCATTCTTTAATGGCGGGGGTGGTCCAAAGCTTGAACCCCCCACCACCACACCCAAATTCTTGCGATCTATCGGCATATATCAGCTCAACGCATCCGATGGAAAATTATAGTGAGGGTGGGTGGTATATGAAACGTAAGCCTATTCCGATAGTCACTCTGTTCTCATCGTCTCTTAGCTTCGTAAGCGTTTTTAATTCCTTGCGGACGGATTTTGAGTGCAAGTAGATCGGCGCACCGGCACCCGGTTGGCCAAGCCCTGGTTGAGTTAGAGTACTACTCGAAATTCGTATGCCGATCTCCTTGTTGATGACCGTAGCTTGAGTTTTCCGCGATAACGCGTAAAGTCAATTTTGTTCCGGTAAAGTCTCGCGTAGAGTCGCGGTTTTGAGCTGAGTCGATTTCGGTTTTGAATTGAGTGTGGCCGAATTCCGCTGCACAGGGTCCCGTCGAGTCTGCGTATAACAAAAAGTGTCACCTTTCGTGTAGGTCGCGTATCATCGCGCGTGGACGCTCGGACTAGCGGGGTGGTTTGCGAACTGCTCGGGGATGACGACTACGACGGGAGTTTGGATGCGTAGTGATACGCTATAAGCAAGCACGAAAAGAAAAGCTTCCTAGAATTATTAATTTGGTCGCGATTAGCGCGTCGAGTCACGTTCTTTTGGTTTAGTTCATATATTATTGTTCATCAGTAAGGTGAAGATTAGCGCACGTAGGCATAAGGAATTTTCTAGATTTATTAACGATCGCAGTTAGCGCGTCGATTATGATTTCGGTTAAGTTTTTGTCTAGCGGTTTATTGTTACGTGACGATTAGCGCCGTGAATAGTAGAGGACGGTCGCGGTTAGCGCATCGAGTCACCTCCCTTGTTTTGTTTTCTTCTTTTGAATTATTGTTTGGCAGTAAAGTGGCGATTAGCGCCCGTAGAAATGAGGGGTCATCCCGATTTAGTCATTTAATTTCCTTTCTTCTTTTCTGTTATGTTATTTTCTTTTCTTTTGTTTGTTAGATCTAAGTAGTTGAGTATGAGTCGCAAATAGAGAATTACGAATTATAACTTCTCGTGGTATTTTGAGTCGCAGTGAGCGAAGTTTTAATAACTATTTTGTTTTGTATGGTTTTTTTTGTTAGTATTATCGTTCGAAAAAAATATATTTGTCGATTTTATCAGTGCTTTGTAGGATTACGTGTTGGCGTACGTGTTTCGTATCTCTCTCTACCCAAAAATTATCTCTTCCCTCGCCATGGTACTGAGCTGCCGAGTATATGGTCGCGGTATATCGCATTACCGATTTCGAGGCGTGTTGATCACGCCAGGCGCCCAACAAATTCTGCGTTATTGTTTTAGGTCCAGGATACCTCGTGGACGCCGATTTATTGTGCACGCGGTAAGTTCTCGGTCATCTTCTCCGAGTGACCGAGGAGCGGGAAAAATCCACGTTACAATATATACATATATGAATGTCAAGTATTATTGAATGATTATGATATGAATCTTATAAGGTTTAAAATATTGAGGGGATGTACTTAAGATTATCCACCATTGGTTCCTGAATTTTATGAATTATTTTGACGGTTATTCGATAAGTTAGTTTCACGAGTTAGTTTCATGAGTCAGTTTCACGAGATATAACATCATTACTTATTTGCGAAATATATTCTATGAATTCTGCTTTTACATTCCGATAAGATTGTTCACATGCAAAATTGATGGATTATATGTATTCATACGAGTTTCTGAAGATCTGTATATTTCAGTCTTTTTCTGATTTTTTACCCGCACCTCATTTTCAGTCACTCGTGTGTGGGGATTATTGTTTGAGCGGCAGAGAAGAAAAACGATCCTCGTAGTAATTGGTCAGTTTCATCTACCTCAAACATCATTGGTTGAGGCCGATGTGGGAAGGTTGAATCTTTAGGGTGCTAAGTAACCTATTTAAACCCGCATCGTCTGAAAACTTGCACCCATTTTTCAAACTATACTGACTGCAACAACGAATATCAGAAAAAAATGGTTCTTGATCTAGAGAGATTTCTGTAACTACCAAGTTTCATCATCTTGCTCATTATACATGTTTTTATCGTAATATGTTTAAGAGTTTTTGAGTTGTTTAATTATTTGTGTTTATATGTGCAAAGAAAAGGTTTGCAAGTTTTGAGAATTCTTCCTTTTGATTTATTGTTCATTGTTCGTGATAGTGTTTTGCGGCACATGGTTTTCGCTCTTTTTGTTTAAAGTGTTTGTGCTGCATTTTAATTTAAATTTTGTCGTTTATCCATGTTTACAGTGCCTGCTGAGGACTCTAGGGTGAGTCAGTACAAAGGATTTCAAAAAACGCCGCCAAGAGGGCTGACAAAATTGTGAAAAAGTATTGGAATTGTGAATCGTGTTAATGTTTATAACGGCCCGGAATATGGATATTTTTACATACGATAATTCTAAATTAATCTGTTTTGAATGACGTGTCGGAAATCAAATTATCGCTTCACATAATGTCATCGTAGTACGGCAATGTGGTTTAGAAAATGATGTGTTGCATATCGCACTTCCAACAGCTCCGTTAGTTCCTGCAGAATTTGCATTTTCACATCATGAATAAGCCAGGTTACATTACCCACATTGCGGGAGAAGTAGTACTCATAACAAAATGAGTACAAATAGACGTCGGAACAGGGAAAATGAACGAATGTTCCCAAAAGCTTCCCGTCTATAGAGGGAACGAGAGTCTTTTCATGTTACCGAGAACTCACATCTTGGTAAAATCAAATTCAGTGGAATATATTTTCATCTCCTGTGTTTAACATTAATAATGTATGGTATAGTACCTCATCGAATCTAATACCCCGCGATTGCTCCAGATGAAATGATGATATACGAGTATATTGTATATACAATATATACAATATATATCATCATTTCATCTGGAGCAATCGCGGGGTATTAGATTCGATGAGGATGTTATAAACATTAACACGATTCACAATTCCAATAGTTTTTCACAATTTTGTCAGCCCTCTTGGCGGCGTTTTTTAAAATCCTTTGTACTGACTCACCCTAGAGTCCTCAGCAGGTACTGTAAACATGGATAAACGACAAAATTTAAATTAAAATGCAGCACAAACACTTTAAACAAAAAGAGCGAAAACCATGTGCCGCAGAACACTATCACGAACAATGAACAATAAATCAAAAGGAAGAATTCTCAAAACTTGCAAACCTTTTCTTTGCACATATAAACACAAATAATTACACAACTCAAAAACTCTTAAACATATTACGATAAAAACATGTATAATGAGCAAGATGATGAAACTTGGTAGTTACAGAAATCTCTCTAGATCAAGAACCATTTTTTTCTGATATTCGTTGTTGCAGTCAGTATAGTTTGAAAAATGGGTGCAAGTTTTCAGACGATGCGGGTTTAAATAGGTTACTTAGCACCCTAAAGATTCAACCTTCCCACATCGGCCTCAACCAATGATGTTTGAGGTAGATGAAACTGACCAATTACTACGAGGATCGTTTTTCTTCTCTGCCGCTCAAACAATAATCCCCACACACGATGTGACTGAAAATGAGGTGCGGGTAAAAAATCAGAAAAAGACTGAAATATACAGATCTTCAGAAACTCGTATGAATACATATAATCCATCAATTTTGCATGTGAACAATCTTATCGGAATGTAAAAGCAAAATTCATAGAATATATTTCGCAAATAAGTAATGATGTTATATCTCGTGAAACTGACTCATGAAACTAACTCGTGAAACTAACTTATCGAATAACCGTCAAAATAATTCATAAAATTCAGGAACCAATGGTGGATAATCTTAAGTACATCCCCTTAATA
Organism: Neodiprion lecontei; assembly: GCF_021901455.1. Lineage (NCBI taxonomy): Eukaryota > Metazoa > Arthropoda > Insecta > Hymenoptera > Diprionidae > Neodiprion > Neodiprion lecontei. The sequence goes on along the minus strand of NC_060262.1, from coordinate 15,533,952 downwards.
TTTTAAACCTGATAAGATTCATATCATAATCATTCAATAATACTTGACATTCATATATGTATATATATATATGTATATATATATGTAATGTTTGTTGTACAGGAGGGTTGGGGTTGTCGGATAAGCAAACCAAATTTGTTTCTCTGTAAATAAGAGTTTTTTTTATGTTATAACCGATGTTGCTATTTACAATATTTACACGCGTGGCCAGTTACCTGTAAATAAGAGAAACGACAATTAAGGCCACTTATTCGTCTCTCTTTCACTGCTCTGTATACTGTTTATGCTCTTTGTCCTGGCACATACTCTCTCTTTTGTCTCTTCTCTCTATCTGTCCCTTTCTATCTCTCCCTGTCTCTCTCTCGACTCTGTTTACCTGTCGATCCAATTCGCACTCGACGAGGCATCTAGCAGGTGTCACATAAACGTGCGTGGAGATCATTAAGCGCGCTAAATATAAAGAGAATATATTCTCTTTACATATATATATATATATATATATATATATATATATATATATATATATATATATTAGGGTGGTCTTTATTTAGGGTCAAAATTAATTTTACCCTTTCCGCCCCCTGAATCGGTTCGAAATACGTAAAAAGTGAGGCTGTAATTTTTTCAGATTTTTAAACAAATGCTCAACCCTTGACCACAGTTGTTGAAGTGTTCTATTTAAAATACGTGGCGTTTTCCTGCGTTTGCAGTCACTATTTTACTGTGGGCCCAAACATGTTTGTAACATCTTGTAATTTTCAGAAATTAGTTTGAAGGCATGTTGCTACATGGAAAAAATTTCTAAAACTACTACCCTCAAACTCTTGTATGACGTCACCATCATAATGATAATAATTTTTTTTATGTAATTTATTTTATTATTTTGCTTCCTCGTTTTTTCACAAATGTAATAAAAATAGAATAACTTCCTAAGCGAGTTACAAATTCTTGAGTATTGTCTCCTTTTTTGCGTCGGGATTATTTTTTCGATATTCACTAACAATTTGTAAAATGAACTGTTTTTGTTGTTCGTTCTGTGAAAGTATTTCATTGTAATCAGTAAACAGACGAACACCTCTTTCCGCGACGTCGTTAATCACCGTTAATTGTTTTGTGATTTTCAAACCGATTGCGTAATTTTCATTTTGACTCCAAACGGATGGATCAGTTTTCAGGAACTCGTGATCGATTCCAAACCTCCAGAAAAAGTTGAGCGTTTGAGGGGTTACGAAATGATCTATTTCTTTGTCATGGTAACCACCAATATCTTTCAAATTGACTTGGATCCGTTTCGAGAATAATTCATCGATTTCTTCGTGTGGATTCAATTCCAAAACCATCTTGCGCTTAACGTCGAATGGCACGTTTTCGTCAAAAAATGACATTGCAGCTGCCTCAGCATTCAGGTACCATAAGTGGTTCCTGAATTTGTTAAGAGTGACATTCGCGACCTCTTGATCAATCGACTTATAGTTGTAGAGGTTTTTCAAAAACTGTAAATCGTTATTTGGCGCTGCTGACGCAAGTGGAGCAGTAAACCATACTTCAACGTATAACATCACGATAAATATCGATGTGTCTCGAACCGCCAATCGTTCCCCGTCTGTCATTGGATACTGTTCTCGAAACATGAACATTTTCAGGCAATATATTGCTTTCGCCATCCACCGTGCGTGATGGAATGCTCCCGGGTAAATGAACGTGACGTTAGTGGATGGGACAGATTGAATAAAAAGGAGGGTCAACTCCAGGAACTCCTTGTAGTCGTCTCTCGGTTGAAAGTTTTTCAATGCATTCTCTGCAAATGATCTTATTCTTTCAACGTGGTTAGGTATCAAAATTCCTTTGACGTATTCATCTTCGATTCCACTTCTGTAACTGGTTGTGTCTATTTTTTTCCATGTGTCGCGGAAATTTTTGAAGAGTGGAACGTTTGGCCCAGTTGTAAGAGGCAATTTTAGTTCGAATACGCTGCGCAACACCAATTCGAAGATGTGGTGTCTGCAAGTCAAGAACAAAAGACGTGTTTGCAACAGGTTCTCTAATAGTATTGCTGCACCGTTCTTATTTCCCAAATTGGATGCCGTTGTGTCACAGCAAAGAGCCTTTACTGATTCGCAAAGTCCCCAATCTCTTAGGACATCATGGATCGCATTTGCTTGGGTTACCCCTTTGCTGTTTTCTAATGCTGGAACCCCAAGGAGCTTTTCAACGGTACCATTTGTAACGACAACAGGTAGTCTATCAACCATTGCCCGTTTTGTTAGATCCATTAATAGTTTTCCATCCCACTGTAAAACGAGAGCGTCCAAAGTTTCAGTTTGGAAAACTTTTTTAATTTGATCAGCTCTTGCTGCACGCACTTTTTGTCGATATAATCGAATCGATGTCCGGTTGAGAATCAAAGATCGTAGATCAACGTTCAGAGCGTCCGCTATTGCAGCAACTAGATGTACTGCATCTCTATCACTCACTTCACATCTATCGAGGACGGCAACCACTTTGTTATTGAATATATTGATATTCCCTCGAGATTTTTTGCACGCTGATGGCCCAGCTTCATCTTCACTGTCGTTATCAAGAGAAATATTGGAGTATGTCCCGATACTTCCTTAAGTCAGAGTTTGAGAGATAGGGTCTTCTTCACTTGACGATAGTTCCACGAAATTGTCTGAAACGAATAATAATTTTTTTGGAATATTTTTCATCTAACGTTCAATGATTAAATAATATTATAAATAAAAGCTATCACTTACCTATCAAATCAATGTCCATTCGACTTTTGGATTGTCTTTTAGACATAATTTCGTTTCGCCTTTCCTCTTCTCTTTCCATTCTTTCGAAAAATCCTTCGACATTGTTGATAAATCCGACGCGACCATTTCGTCTTTGATTTTTAAGAAACGTCCTTCTTGTTTCATCAACTTCTTCGAGAACATTTCCATGAGCAATATCAAATAAATTATTCAGTTGAGAAGAAAAATGTTCTTCTTTTTCGCGATTTGAAGCTCGTCTCTTGTGTCTTTGCAAACCTGTCCATTCCTGATGCAAAGCCAACAGTTTGTCTATACAACGGGACTCGCTTTGAATCGGCAATCGCGCTTTGTCCCAAAAAACCTTCACTTCTCTTATGACTAATCTTGCACTATCCCGTGTATTTAATTTCACTTCTCGAATGTTGAAAAACAGAACTTTCAGCACTTGTTTTTTTGATGGCAACTTATTTCCATAGATCTGAGTATCAAGGTCGCTGAGTAAAAAAATATTTCGGCGTAGATCAGGCTGTACAGTCATTACGAAATAAGGTTAAGGCACATGCCGCTACAAGTCCGTGAGTGTTTTTATGAGGATGGTGACGGGTGAAATTACAGGGAAAACTGTCGTACGCTAGTTAGTTCTTATTTCCTATAGTCACACGGATGAACGTGCCGCGGATGATTTATCGTACAGTGATAGCTCGTCTCTAATTGAGACCAATATGACACGGAAAAGTTTTAACCTATGAGAGTGCGCGCGATATGTCGAATGTACGAGAGATCCGATGAGAGAGAGCGCGATCGGGTAACCAAATAAAAAAACAAAAAAAAACAAAGGTGAAGAAATCTAGGAGACCTCTACGGCCTACGTGCGCTAGTCGCCGTCTTAATAATACTCTAATTCGCAAAAAAAAACCAAAAACCAAAATCGGACTCGATGCGCTGCCCGCCATCGTCCTCGACTACGACGCTACTCGTCACTTAATTATACACCGCTAAACAAAAACGTGATCTAGATCATACTCGACGCGCTAATCGCAATCGTGATTGAATCTAGCTAATATCTTATTTCTACGGGCGCTAGTCGCCACCTTACTGATGCACAAACATCCGTAAACTAAATCAAAAAGACGTGACTCGACGCGCTAATCGCGACCAAATTAATCACTCTAGGAAGCTTTTCTAATCGCGCGAGTGTATAGCGTATTATGACGCATCCGAGCTCCAGTCGTAGTCCCTATTTCCCCAAAGTTCACCACCCTTTTTACGTACGCAGACTCGACGAGACCCCGTGCAGCGGAATTTGGCCGCACTTAATTTCACTCCGAAATTGTTCCCCACTCGAAACCGTGACTCGACGCGAGACTTTACAGGGATCCCCTTGACTCTACGCATTATCGCGAAAACTCAGGCTACGGTCATCCTCAAGGAGATCGGCAAACAGATTTCGAGCGCTACTCTAACTCTAAGATTACGTGGGCCGACCGTTTATCAGTGTGCCAATTTAACTTGCGCTCGAAATATGCCCGCAAAGAATTATAAGCGCTTACCGCTCCGCAGCCACCCGAGGAACTCTCCTACTCCAGTTTCTGCCATGTCACACACAAGTCTCTATTTCTTTTTTTTTTTTTGAATTTTTGCTCTACTCAACAGCCGCGAACTGTCGCCAGGACTCAAGTGACGAGTCCTGCAAATCGGAGCCGCAATTCGAACATGCCCCGAACATAGGCGCCATCCATAGTCAAATTTTTCCCGATCGCATTGGGGTTCTCGTTACGCAATTCTTACAATCTAGCGTATCGCTATCGTTGAATTCTGCTGTCGCGGGGTGTTGATTGGCTGGCCAGTCTCGGGTACCCCGTAGCTTGGCAGTGGCGTAGTGATCACTTCGCGAGGGTACCTGTCGTCAGTTGGGCGACGGAGGGGGGGGGGGGGGGGGGGGGGGCTACGGCTCGCCGGCCACCAACGGGAATCTCGTCCGCCTTGGATTCCCTCGCGGCAGAGCTCTCCGTTGACGCTCTCTCCGTAGCCTCGTGCGAGGCCCTCCTTTCGTCGCGATCCGCCGCGATTGCCATCCAGTAACGTCGTTCCGATTTGCTGCCGATCCCCTGTCTAAAGCCGCATTTACTCGCCACCCAAAAAAAAATAAACAAAAATCCTGAAAAGTCTTATTCGCTAAACCGGCGATGGTCCCCTCTTAGAGTCTCGGATGCGTGACTGTTGTCCTGGCGCTCTTTTTTGAAATGAGCCGCGGTCTGCTCCGCGTGCTCCCTAAGTCTGTGGTCCGTCTAGAGTTCGGGGAGCCGTGTGGAACGCGCAGTAAAAATGCCACGTTACAATATATATATATATATATATATATATATATATATGCACCTTAGGTATATATATATAATATATATATGTATATTGTAACGCTAAATTCTGTTACTGTCGGAGGAGGACTTACCGTTGACACTTTTGCGCGATTTTCCATTTATTCAAAATAATAAACTATAACAAAATCAATTAAGTTGGGCGCCAGACGCGTTAGCTTTGATTTTTAAACAATAATACGAATCAATGAAAATAACACGAATCCGTAAGAAAAATAAATAGAGAACCCGTTGTATGGCTGGCTAGGCTCAGGTACGCACACGCACACGAAATGGTAGAGTGGCGGTATTCAAGGCAGCTAACAATAATTACAGAATTAAAGAAAATAATGAAATAAAGAATAAACTCATGTCAGAAGGAAAATGAACAGGTCGATCGATCATATATTGTCGAGAAGGTTACATAGTCGAGACAGGCAAATGAAATGGTATCGACAGCGGTAGCTAATAAAATAAGCAATTGTTGTTTACAATAATTTCGGTAGAATAGAACTAAACGGTAGCTTTGAAACGAGAGACGGCAGTTAATAGAGAAAAATGAACGTAGGTCGGGAGATGCGATATAATGCAAGAATTCACTTCAAACTACATGTCACTGGGCGACGTGATCTTACCCAAGGTGCAAATGACGCTGCGAAAATTATTATTCTGTCAATTGGAAACGAGAGAACTTCACTGCAATCGGTAGAAAACAAGGTAACGATAGCTTGGTAGATAAAACGACGAATGTACCATAGGTTATAACCAGTACGAGAGGTTGACATTCATTAACAATGTACAAAATCTGTAGCGTAAACGATCGACTAGATAACTTTCGGTATAATTATTCATAAACGATAGAATCAATAATTTATAATAATTACGGACCGGATGGATTGAAAATTATATTAATATATATATAATGTGATTTATTTTGGAGGTTAGGTTTTGCAAATTAACAAGACGTGGCGTTGCTCTGAAAACAAAGATTTTTATTTTATCCTTTTTTTTCCTTCAGGGATCTGTGCATCTTATTATTTCATTAACAAACTCTCACCTGAAAACAAAGAAACGACATTCATGTTCTTTGTTTAATTTACCGATTTCTCCTTGACGTTTCACTATACTGTCTTTTATTTTGAGCCTCTTTGACACATGGCTCTTCTCTCTTATCTCTACCGTCTATAGCGACCCCGGGTTTACCGACATGGCGCATGCGCCTTTCAAAGAAATATATTTTCTTTACATATATATATATATATGGGAATTTCCATTCTCAGCGAAAAACCCGAACATTCTTCTCTCTCCGACATATATATATATATATATGTATATACAGGGTGTCCCTAAATTGAGGGACACGGACCAGCCAGCGTGATAGCTGACTGAAATGCAACCGAGAATTTCTTTACCGGAAGCTCGTCCGACGCATAGTTTTTGAATTATAAGCGATAGCGTTAGGCCAATCAGAGTGCACCATTTCATCTGGATTTGCCGCCACGGAAATTGCTGTTTTATTCGCTAGGTGAATTATTATTATTCGGTTACAAAGTAAATATCGGCACCACCCCTCTCTCGCTGTTGTACCCCTTCTCGAGCGCTGACCTCGGTATTGTTGCCGCGGCATACGCTGCCGGCCGCACACCCTCGGACGCACACTCGTGTGTGTGAAAATAAGCGAACGCCCAGCTACACAATACTACGAAACACACATCTACGAGTGAAAATAAAAATAAATCTCCAAATAAATCAGCGGATTTAAGATTTAATGTTATAAAACACTTCCAATCATCGATGTATGCATAAAACTAGAGATTTTAGATGATTGATATGCCGTTAGGGTTCATAATTAGTCATTCAATCAATCTGAATTATGCTTTCCGAACATTTTTTGTGTCTTTGCAACATAACTTTTCCACTAGTTTGAAATTCATCATTGACATCCGATTTTTCAATAATGCGAGGGAACAACAACTCGCTTAATTGACGTGTCAATAGGTTTGTAAATCAATTACAATTCACCTGAGTTAACACAAAATAACTGAATAAATGAGAATTCACTGAATCACTAAAATTGATAACTGAAATCATGAGAATAATTTGAGATATAACTGAATTAGGAAGAGTTTTAATAAGTCAAGTTACTTTGAATAACTTTAGATTCGTGCCAAAATTTTATGTTTAGAGAGAAAAATCATTAAATTCAGATGAAAAAGTAATTTTAAATCAAGAAGAAGAAAATTTCCAAATACCTGGATTCAAATGAAGCAATTTCAATTTAATAAATCTATCCGAATTTGAGGAAAAATAATTATTATTATTTAGACCAGAAAAATGAAGTCGAATTACATGAATAAATTCAATTAATTCAACTCAAAAAAATATGGTGTCATTCAAATTCCCAGTTATTTCCTCGTCGATTCAATGTGGGTCTGGAGTGGCAAGTAACGTTGAAATTGTTGAGATCAATGCTAGTGATGGCCACTTATCTGAGAATAATCGATGTATCGATTAATCGATTTCAACAAAATAATCGGACACGGCTCGATTCAATTGTAAAAATTAATCAATTTGGTAAATTTCTGCGTGTAGTCTTAATATCAGAAGAGATATTTCGATAATTCATAGTCTTATTCTGAATATTTTTAAGTTTGATAAATTTTGAGTGATTGATACTTAAATCACATACATCGATACTGTATTGCGTCGTTCGTGTGAGTAAACAAGCGGCTCCAGACCCACATTGAATCGACGAGGAAATAACTGGGAATTTGAATGACACCATATTTTTTTGAGTTGAATTAATTGAATTTATTCATGTAATTCGACTTCATTTTTCTGGTCCAAATAATAATAATTATTTTTCCTCAAATTCGGATAAATTTATTAAATTGAAATTGCTTCATTTGAATCCAGGTATTTGGAAATTTTCTTCTTCTTGATTTGAAATTACTTTTTCATTTGAATTTAATGATTTTTCTCTCTAAACATAAAATTTTGGCACGAATCTAAAGTTATTCAAAGTAACTTGACTTATTACAACTCTTCCTAATTCAGTTATATCTCAAATTATTCTCATGATTTCAGTTATCATTTTCACTGATTCAGTGAATTCTCATTTATTTAGTTATTTTGTGTTAACTCAGGTGAATTGTAATTGATTTACAAACCTATTGACACGTCAATTCAGCGAGTTATTTTTCCCTCGCATTATTGAAAAATCGGATGTCAATGATGAATTTCAAACTAGTGGAAAAGTTGTGTTGCAAAGACACAAAAAATGTTCGGAAAGCATAATTCAGATTGATTGAATGACTAATTATGAACCCTAACGGCATATCAATCGTCTAAAATCTCTAGTTTTATGCATACATCGATGATTGGAAGTGTTTTGTAACATTAAATCTCAAATCCGCTGATTTATTTGGAGATTTATTTTTATTTTCACTCGTAGATGTGTGTTTCGTAGTATTGTGTAGCTGGGCGTTCGCTTATTTTCACACACACGAGTGTGCGTCCGTGGGTGTGCGGCCGGCAGCGTATGCCGCGGCAACAATACCGAGGTCAGCGCTCGAGAAGGGGTACAACAGCGAGTGAGGGGAGGTGCCGATATTTACTTTGTAACCGAATAATAATAATTCACCCAGACGAACAAAACAGCAATTTCCGTGGCGGCAAATCCAGATGAAATGGTGCACTCTGATTGGCCTAACGCTATCGCTTATAATTCAAAAACTATGCGTCGGACGAGCTTCCGGTGAAGAAATTCTCGGTTGCATTTCAGTCAGCTATCACGCTGGCTGGTCCGTGTCCCTCCATTTAGGGACACCCTGTATATGTAAGCCAATAATTATATTGTTAGGAAGGAATGAAGATTAGGGTGATAATCTACACATGTAAGATGCAGTTAACAACTGAAATATTAAAAATATGTACAAATTAGTGAAATACAGAGATATTACCATTTACTAATAATCTTATAGCTAACCTGAATCTATACAATTGCCGATAGCAAACCCTTGTATACATCAATATAATAACATTGATGCTAACAGCTCGGAGTCTTGTTACATACTGACTCTCACACGCGTGTCAATAAGCGACGCAGCCAAGCTTGATTACGCACAAGCTTACATCCCCCCTTTTTAAGACCGAGGATATGTTCCGTCGGTGTAAGGAACCAACTTACTAGCATGAAAAATATTTGATTCCCTTTTTCTCAATCTACTGTCTAACAAGAACATTACATCAGAAATTTTCCCTTTAATTTTAAACGGACCTACTCTAATTGGATCTATTTTATTTTTATTTAATTTATTTACATTTTGTACATAAGCTGAGTCTCCTACATTGTAATTTATTTGCTTTACATTCTTATCATAGTATTCTTTATTTTTGTTGTGAATTTCTTTTGATTTCATAAAAGCTATTTCTCTATTGTTGACTAAGTTTGTTAAATTATTGTCGTTCACTTCTTTGGGTAAAAATGAATCGTTTAATCCTGTCAGCAAATAATTAGGAGTGAATCCGGTCGAACTGTGAATTGTGTTGTTGTAATCCTTTACACATTCTTCCGCCACCTGAGGCCATTCTAAGGATACATTTTTCCTTAACAAGTTTCTTAAAGGATCTAGTAAGCCAACATGATTTGGTATAAACTCCACATAAAAATTTATCTTGCTTAGAAACTGTCTAATTTGTTTTTTTTGTCGTAGGAATTGGAAACTTCTTAATAGCCACTAAATTATCGTTTATTGGTTTAATCATATTCTTTCCAATTTCGTGTCCCAAATAAGTTATTTTTTCCTGGGCGAACTGACATTTATTTTTATTCAATTTGAAACCTTGTTCATACAATGCTTGCAGTACTCGCTCCACATGATATAAATGTTCTTCGGAGGTTTTGGAGAACACCAATATATCATCTATGTAGTTCACTGTGAAAGCATCTAATTTATTTTTCCTTATTACGCTTGCTAAGACTCTTTGAAATATAGCAGGAGCCGATTTCAGACCAAAAGGTAAACATCTCCATTGCCAGTGTCCATGATGGGTTACAAAAGCCAATTTATATCTATCTTTTGCACGCACCGGAATCGACCAAAACGCCGAGTTTACATCAAATTTTGAGAAAAATTTACAATTTCTGGCTCGTATTGTGAGATCATCTATCCTTGGAAAAGGTTGTCTTTCTGGCACTACAATTTTGTTTAGCTCTTTAAAATCGATACACAAGCGTGATCTTTTTCCTTCTTCTCTCTTAAAAACCATGGTTACAGGAGCTGCATAAGGACTGCTTGACTCCTCTATTAAACCTGCATTCAACAAATCCTCTATTTGTCTCTCAATCTCTAATTTATCTTGGAAAGAGCATCTGTAAGGTTTCTTTGAAATATATCTATTTTCTGTCAATTTCACTGTGGCTTCATAATCTTTTACTATTCCTATATCAAACTTTGATTTGGCAAATATTATTTCATGTTTCTTTATCATATCCTCTATTTTATTAGTACTTATTTCATTATTGTTACTTTTCTTATCTAAGTTTTTATTTTTCTGTTGTTTCTGTGATATACACAAATTTTCGCTCTGACAGAGTTTGAATTTTTTTATTGAATCCAATCCCAGTAGAAAATCACAATCAATACCTTCCTTAACTATGAAAAACGGAAAATCTTCTTCTAAGTTACCAATTTTAGTACGTATTATTGCAATCCCTTCTGTTTTCGCCGTTCCAGCTACACCTTTAATAGTATCTCTCCCACCTATTATTTGTTTAAAATTTCTTTTATCATTCAAAAAAAAACCGTTAACCATAGAAATGTTGGATCCAGAATCATATAAACCAATTGCTGGGCAACCATTTGCAAAAAGCTTAATTTTAATAAGTGGGAGAACTATTCGTTTTTTGCTTCCTCATAACTTGCTACTACTTCCTGTAATTCATTATTATTTGTAACTTTTATATTTTCATTTTTAAAATTTTTAATTTGCCCATCTTTATTACGGCATATATTTTCTGGATGTAATCTATTTTTGAAACCTAACTTCTCACAAATAGTGCATGGTTTTTTTTCACTTTGCATTCTCTTGTTTATGTTATCATTTTTCGGATCGTTGATTTTACCTACTTGTTTTAATTTTGACATTAAATTTTCTATATTTGCGATAGATTTCCTATCTAACTTATTTTGAATGAATCTTGGTAAACTGATTACAATCATATTAATTTGTGTGTTTGTAGATAAGCTATCATCCGCTTCCAACAACAATCTCCTTTTTTTTAACGCATATTCTAATAACGAGCCGTTAAAGAATTTAAAATTATAGGCATACGCTATATCCGTCCAGGATTGTACAGAGAAGGTATCAATGAAGGCGTTATTCCATGCCTCCCAATTTAACAAAGAGTTCTGCCTAAGAAATACATTATACCAATCTAAAGCGGATTTCTCTAAAAACAATCGTAATACTTCAGCGTATTTATTTTTTACAATCCCTACTCTGTCACATTCCTGCACAAATAAATTAATCCACACACTAGCATTTATATTTTCCGTGTCGAACTTTTCAATCACTATATCTTTTATCAAATCGCTAGTTTTTCTTTCAAATGTGATCGTTGACCGTTCGTTTACCTCTGACTCTTGCTCTGTTGTGATTTCTTCTAAGTATTCATCAAACAACACGACGTTTCCTTCTGTATCCAAGTAAATATTCTCAAGGTATTCAGATAAGGTCAATACCACATTGCGAAATTTATTGCGGATCTTCAAACTTTTAACAACATTCTTCACTATTGGATTTTCAAAAAGCTCTTTATGTTGAGCACTAGTCTGCTTATCTGCCGGAAACGAAAAAATTTCCTCTTGGCCGAGCAGCTGTATTCTTTTCACTTTAACTACGGTGCTTTTTGAATCTACACCAGCCTCCGAGACAAAATAAAACTTTGCTTTACTCTCCATTGTATAGATTTGTAAGCCAATAATTATATTGTTAGGAAGGAATGAAGATTAGGGTGATAATCTACACATGTAAGATGCAGTTAACAACTGAAATATTAAAAATATGTACAAATTAGTGAAATACAGAGATATTACCATTTACTAATAATCTTATAGCTAACCTGAATCTATACAATTGCCGATAGCAAACCCTTGTATACATCAATATAATAACATTGATGCTAACAGCTCGGAGTCTTGTTACATACTGACTCTCACACGCGTGTCAATAAGCGACGCAGCCAAGCTTGATTACGCACAAGCTTACATATATATATATTGATCTATATTTTGTAACCAATTTTTTTGAGGTTGAGAGTAAAACGATAGAAATGAGATAATTGGTTACCCTACGGCGCAGTTACGAACCTGAATAATTAGACATGGAAAGAGATACGATAAGAGAAAGATATGATTGTTGGGCGCCAGACGCACATGCGTCAAAAATAGATAATTAAAGAAAAAGATAAAGGTAAAGGTAAAGATAAAGATAATAGGTAAAGGTAAGGTCAGGTTCTACGACGGTTGTGCGCAGCTTGCTAAGTATAGACAAGATAATGGTAGAGGGGAGGGGTCGAATCCAATAGACAAAATAAGAAACAGGTGAAGCAGGAATAGTATCAAATATATCAATTAAGAAGCGATAAATTTAATAATAAGCCAGTAGCTGAAGAGATTGAGATACAATTACGATAAATGCGATAATTAACAATATTTACAGCCAGAGAAAAGTTAAGCGAGAGATTTAACAAATAACGGACCGTTTTTTGAATGAGCGGGAGATATGCGTAAGCTCACGATACTATGATTCGAGGTAATAACTAATACGGTTCTATAATGAATATGCAGAACGGAAAAGATATACGGTACTTAAATTAAGCATTAAGCAAGTAAACCATAAAATATGAGAAGCGATTATAAAACACATGCGAAATACAAAAATTGTAATAGTTATCACATTACCAGAATGATCAGAAATAGGCAAAGACGGGGAATTATGAATTACAAGGTAAATTCAAGGCAACAGGTCAAGTAGAAAATTATTAGAAAATATAGGTACTAACAGATAATACGTAGTCTCCAGTTTGCGGTAAGTGCGAGAGAAAGAGAGATAATATTCGGTACGATAAAAGGAAATTCAAGATAAGACAAACAATATTCAAGATAATTAATATGCACGTACGGCAAACCAAAGAGGCTACGGACAACTACGATCAGCGATGTTAGCGAAGAAAATAATGAAAAAGATGTTATGCGATACGGCACAATAGTCCAATGTCAAATGAACGACAAGCGGGACCACACAGCGATGTAAGATCGCGCACGCGGTACACTCACTAAGATACGATAATCAACGGTAATAGGTAAAGAGACAGATATGAACTAATCAGAGAAAATATAACGAAATAGCAATGCTCAATAGCTAAGATAAAAATGATCCTTTAACGGAACGCGCTGCTAGACAGCGGGTTTAGACATTCAAATTATTCCAGAAGAGAAAGACAATGAAATAAAGCAATAGTCACTACAATGCGTGAGTAATAGTCAACCAGTCGCGAAGTTACTTGCAATAAGACAGAGAAAGGGACAAGATAGGAGATAAGAGAGAATAAGGTACGAGCCCAGGTGGCTCAAGCAGACCAACTGCAAGATAAATAGAGAAAAAGTACGAGCCCAATTGGCTCAAGCAGACCAACTGCAAGATAGAGAGAGAAAGAGATAAAGGCAAAGGTACGATATATTGCAAGTAATCTCGTGGCTTCACAAAATAGAAAAGGAACCTCACTTACGTAAAAGAAGATATAACAGGTACTAGAGAATGCGGTACGATAGCGAGAACTAAATCTGCAGATAGCGGTAATGGCACTAAATATTGGGATAGCACGTCGTTATTATTCAAGAACTGAACGTAGAGTCACGAGATGAGCGATGATCCTGATTTTCGTCGAGCTGCTGTCACGTGATTGTTCCTCAAATTTGCGGTATTCTAATTGGACCAGCAGGTCGCGTAGGTCTGGTCTACGGGTAGGCGGCGAAAATCCCTCGCCGCTTGTTTTTCTTCTCCCTCGACGACAGGTATGGAGGTATCGGGACGTCGGAAGGTGGTCAAAGATGTTTTCCGTCAGCTGTGCGGTATCGTTGGTGAGAGGGGAGGTCGTACCGCTCATGTGTTGCGATATTGAGGTGTGCGGATAATATTACGTCACCGATCTCTTGGACTTGCGACCGACTGTACTTCACTCCTTGCTTTACTGGTACTCCCCGTTGTAGCTATTTCGTCGGTGCTGCATCCCGGCCCTCGCTCATTGAAGCCCTCATGCCGGAACGATCTGGTGGTGATGGCCCTCAACCCGGATCCCCACACTATATCCACCAGATCCACGTGGTCAGCATATCGTAGCCTATTTTATGCCGCGGTCCTTCGATAGGACGGTTCGTGAAGAAAAAACCGTCCTCTATTTGATAGACAACGACTTAGTAGGTGTTAGGGTCGGTTCAGCTCCAGGCTGATAAGTATCATCGACGGGAGGCTTTGTTGTGTTTTTGACGCACAGCCCTGTACGCCGCCTGAAGATGCATCCGAGCGGTAGAAGCATTCATTCGTGGTTCAGCTTCTGGCCGATAAGTCTTAAATAGTCGGAGGTACTATTTGTGCATCACGCACGACCCTGTTCGATAACTAGATAGGCATCCATCGGGAGTGGTTTCAGCGGTATTCATTCGTCTGTAGTCGGTGGTGGTCGATGGTGAGCTGGTACGTGACCCCTGTCAGGCAGTGTCCTGGTATCTTGACGCGAAGATCTCGTAGATGGTTCTCGTAGAGCGTTACAGATTTAGAAAATAGCATAAAATTAGCTTAGTAAAGAGAATTCAACTTAAAGATAATTAGTCGTTCATTTTTGGAGTATTGGCCTCAGACGTGCTTTCGTTATTTTTAGCGATATTTGTACCTAGGGGAATGCGATAATTAAACAAAGTGACGGGGTACGAAATACCACGTCACAATATATATATGTTACGTCCGTGAGTAGAGTTTACTCCTGAACGGAAAGAGTAACCTGGTTGGCTTCGCTTTTAGGTTTCAGGTCAACCGGAAATCAGGATGGGGATTGAATAAACTTGAGTATGTTTGATATATCGATTATATGTTCATTGCGTAGAACTTGAGATACCGGTAGGAATGAATTGTGTGGTACGAAAGACATATAAGAAGTCTAGATGTGGAGTTGTCGAGAGTTAGAATAGGAGTGTCTCTGGAGACGTAAAACGTACGGGTGCAGAAAACGTGTGACAATGCTAGAAGTAGGGAATGGAATTTGATGAGTAAGCGCGATAGTAAATAGCGTGAGACTACGTAGAGATAAAAGGACAGGACAGAGACCATGAGATTGATGTAAGAACTGTGGGAGAGTTAGCGAGTAGGAAAAATAGAGAGAAGTGGTATGCTGGACGTAACATCCCCGCCCCGTCAGAGGGAGCATAGCGGTAGATATGGTCCCGAATATGGAAAGCAAGAAGGTGGAAATGTCATATACAGTAGTGAAACATGATTTCAAAGTATGTGCTTAAAATTAGCTTTATAATTTTTCTTATTATAGGTAGTGTATGGTATTTATAATCTGAATATAATATGTTGTACGTATATATGAAAATGATAATTGGTGTGTGTTTACAAGTATGTAGTCGCAGTATGAATGTAGATTGAATATTGATTGATGCGTTTAGCAACATTAGTTGGATATTTGAGGGTAAGTGTTTGTAATGGTAAGTTTATGTTTGAGATAGTATGGTTCATATTCTGGATTGCGTATGAGCGTAAGGCATATAGTTATAATAATATGGTTACATAATGTTGTTCAAAGCTAGGCGCCTAGGGTTAATGCGCGTGGAAGCGGATTAGTACACTTAAGATTAATCAACAATGATTTCTTTGATTTGCTGGTTCCTAAGTAAAACTATGTTTTTTTTTTTTTTTTTTTCGAGATACAGAGTTTAACCTATTTGTACAATGATATCGGTTATGAGTGTAGATATATTTTGGGCTAATTGTAAACTAAGGGTATAAGATCGTCATTACAATCATTTTAATGCAGTAGCGTATACAAGCATATATTTTACTTATGTCTGTTTGGCAGCCCAACAGCAGATCTTGGTAGCAATATAGTAGTTGCCTATTTGTAATAAGGTTTTCGTAAGGTTTTAAGTACTGGTGGGTTTAAAGGAACCGGAGGTGGTGTGTAAGGAACCGCATCATGGGTTTCTACTTCGTTAGGAATGGGTAGGACAGAAGAAGTAGGTGGGTAGATAATATTTAGCTCGATTGGATTTTCATACCCTGTTTGTCTGGCTCTAAATGTCTGGTTCGTTTTTTTAACTTTACAATGTGTGCACAGAGTAATGACTTTGCCGAGGCATTAGTGACGGTAGAATAAGTATAGGGTTGCGAGAGATAGTAAACCTACACCGCTGTAAGTAAGAGCGTCCAGGATGTGAAACATATAGCGCTGTGTGCGGTGGTGTGTGCTGATATCAGTAGCTTGTTTTACGATATCATGCAGTGATAGTTCGGTATTGGCCAAGGCATGTACATTTATGTGCGAGGTTTTGTGGAGTGGGGGGATTGCAATTAAGGATAAATTTGTGGTTTCATTCAAATTAAGGTTTTTGTATATCCGGTCCAGATCGAGGGTGAAGTTCGGGATGTATGAGTGGGTTTCAGATGAGGTCGAATACCTAGTTGTGGAGAGTGTTACCTCACCTGTGTAACCAGTGCACTTGTTATTTAGTCGTAATATTCCGGCTCCTGAAATGGCGATTCGCGAGGTGTGGTCGTTCGGACATAATATGTGTACGGTTTCTGGTTTTGCTGAGGAAAATATCCAAGCGTTGGTGACGGAAAGTTCCGTCCAATATGTGCTTTCGAAAGATGTTAGTCTAACGTTGCAATTTTTTGTTAGTGATTGTGAGGAGTGGAGAAACAAGTCGACTTCGCATAGCTTTTGGATTCCGCTGTGGAATACTGGTTGACTTTGTCTGCAAATGTATCTGTTTTACGTGAGGATACATTTGTTGATTTTCGGTGCGGATAGCTGGAAGTATGACGCTCTATTTAGTGTTATTGCTACATAGTCAGCACTGGGTTGAATGTATGCGGACGTCTTGGAAATCGTGTCGCAGGATTGTCTAAATGGTATGGGTAGCAAGTGGTATAAATTGAAAGTATCTCTATTTAATATGGGTATTGAGATGACGTAAATCAATCGCGGCTCAAAATATGCGATTTCTACTTTCGATATTCGGACTAACTCTTCAGCGTACGCGGCGTCTATGGGAACGGGAAATTCTAGAAGAGGTTTCAGCAATTGAAGGGTTGGATGCTCGAAATCATTTGTTATAGAGATAAAATTTTTGGATGTATTATTCCTTGTTGTGCAAAGAGGATAGCGTCTATTAGGTTGTTAAGATCAAGTTCGTAATTATTCATGTATCTGTCTAGGTCAATGAGGTGTCTAATAAGTGAGATTGCAGTCTTGCTTGTGGGCATGAATCTTCCCGAGACAGTCACTTGGTTGCTCAGGGTTGCCAATATGCGGTCTTGTAATTCGTTGTGGGATGCAATGTTACGGATCGGAACTATTAATTCGACTAATATGCAATTTAAATAGCAACACTGTCATTACGGCGGTTATTCCTTTCGGTTTCCCCCTCTTAGTCCAGTATGACCGGCTCCTTAACGACTCGGCAATACTGGGACAGTCCTTACGAGAAAACCAAACAAGGCGGTCACGCACTTCGGTATTATTTTTTTTTCAAACGGTTATTAGCGGTTTTTCTCGGGATACATCCTCGTAATAATTCACGGTTTTCTTATCTGTGATTAATTTGTTCCGGCACTTACGTTCTGTCTTTTCTTCTTGTACTAATCTATTTTCTGTGCGGAAAAAGAGGGAAACGATCAGGGAAACCTCAATCATCGGTTCGGTACTCGTGCCATTTTCTCTCCCGATTGTGAGAAACACCCGACAGACCAAGTCCCTTCGAAAGGAAACCTACGTTTATTCATACTCTTCAAGGCTATTCGCAACGCAACGTTATCTAGTTCGTTACGATATGCGCCCAGTGTCGATTGCACTATATTTGTTTGTTTGTTTAGCAGGATCGCTAGATGGTTTGTATCGTTGTATAGATTATCTATCTGTTGGTTCAAGTATTCACCGTCTTCTACATCTAGTGTTCCAAAAAGTGATTTGGAGAGGCTTCCCACAAAGTTTAAGGCTCCTCTTTTGTCGCGTTGCGTTGCTCACTTGGCCAGCTCCCGGTGCGCTTTGTTAACTGTGCGATGACCAATTAATGATTTTATTTGCTTTTGGTATTCTTTGATTGTACTTATTCTGTTGGCTAACAATTCTATATGGTCACTCGTATCGCATCTACTTGCTAAGGTAGTACATTTTTCGCGTATTTTGTTCAAATAGTCTGTAATTTTTAATAAGTGGGATAACATGTTACCAAGATCCACATAGTTGATTAGCGTCCATTCTTCGTTGAATGTCCGTAGATTGTTTGTTTGTTCAAAGTGGATGCCGGGATTACCGTTAAGTTGTTGTATTGTGTACGGTATTTCATCGTGGTCGGTGATTTCCGCACTGGCCCTGTAATGATATACATATTCTACTGAGTTTGCAAGAGCTTGATTACTGAGCGAATCGCGTCTTGTTATTGTCGGTTGTACTGTGTTTGATATTGAACATACGGGCCTTTATAATGATTTTGGAATTTCGACCTTGTTTCGTTCAATAGGTAGACAGTAGGCTGATTCAAAAAAAACGGCTAATTTTTTTTTTTCAAAATCCTCACATAAAAACTTCCGAGAAGGTGTGAAAAGACGCCTGTAAAAATCAGAGCCCTTAATATTATTATTAAGAGGTCGCGCATCGGGAATTTCTGTTTCCCGTTTAAATAACACAGGAATAAATTTTTTTAAATTTTGCAATTTCGTATTTGTGCAACGGCTCATTGAATTAGCGGACCAAAGCATATTTTTGTAGGAAATTTGACGCTCTACAAAAAAAGTCCTTACAAAGTTTTCGATAGTCACACTCCTTCAAAAGTTATTCGAGGTCAAAGTTGAACTTACAAAAAAATTCAATGTTTTTTTTTTTTTGATGATACTATGAACCTTTTCTCATTATTTTGTTATAAAGAGGATAGATTTCGGAACAATTACATTTCCAAATAGTCAAGTGCATCAGTTATGGATTCTCCATATAACATGTTTATTATTTAACATCGCATTTTTGTAAGGTAACTTTATATTGACTCGATGGGAAAATTAATGATTGAAAAAGCCCAATTAGAGTAAGATATATTTATTAAATATATCTTTATAACAAAATAATGAGAAAAGATTCATAGTATCATCGAGAAAAAAAAAAAAACATTGAATTTTTTTGTAAGTTCAACTTTGACCTCGAATAACTTTTGAAGGAGTGTGACTATCGAAAACTTTGTAAGGACTTTTTTTGTAGAGCGTCAAATTTCCTACAAAAAAATGCTTTGGTCCGCTAATTCAATGAGCCGTTGCACAAATACGAAATTGCAAAATTTAAAAAAATTTATTCCTGTGTTATTTAAACGGGAAATAGAAATTCCCGATGCGCGACCTCTTAATAATAATATTAAGGGCTCTGCTTTTTACAGGCTTCTTTTCACACCTTCTCGGAAGTTTTTATGTGAGGATTTTGAAAAAAAAAAATTAGCCGTTTTTTTTGAATCAGCCTAGTAGACAGTTTGTCCTACTTCAAATCTTTGTGGGTTAATCGTTCTGTCGTAGTGTTCTTTACTTTTCTGTTTAGCTTGTTTCAGGTTCAACGCGACGCGTTTACGGATGTCTGTGAGATTCGCTATTAGATCAAGGGGGAATGTATCGTATGTATGCGTGGATGTGTTGCTTAGTATCGCATCTGTCGGTAGTTTAGCTTCCGAGCCGAAGATCAGCTGGTGAGGTGAATAATGTGTACTGTCGTGTTTCGCTGTATTATAGCACAAAATTGCGAAACGTATGAATTCATCCCAATCTTTACCTGCGTTGGTGTAATGTTTGATGTATTCCGTAATTACAAGGTGACTTCTTTCTAATGAGCCGTTTAATTGCGGTCTATAGGCGGTTGTTCGTAGTTGTTTAATTTTGAAGAGCCTGCATATTTTTTTGAAGGCCGTACTCATGAAGTTTCGTCCCTGGTCAGTGAGTATAGTTCGCAGAGATCCATAGCGCGTGATGTGTTCTTTAGCGAATACTGTCCCTATCGTCTTTGCCGTAGCATCGGGAAATGGAATGGCGTCTAAGAACTTGGTCAGATTGCACTGGATCGTCAAAAGGTAGCGGTTATTCAATTTCGTAACAGGGAGTGGACCAAGTAAATCTAGGGCTACTTTGTCAAAGGCCTCTGCGGGCGTGTCAGTGATTGCCATGGGTAATTTTGTTTCGATCCTGACTAGTTTTTTCCTCTGGCACCTGCCGCAAGATCTGATGATATTTTGAATTTGCTTTTTCATATTCGGCCAAAAATATTTTTCTCCTACTTTACTGAAAATTTTTGTAACGCCTTGGTGTCCTCCGATCAGTGACTCGTGGTACTCTTTGATCATGTCTTCGCGTAATCGTTCGTCTGGTATAATTGTAGTATTTCTACAAAGTGTTACTCGAATGTCTGAATCCGCAAAAATGTGATGAATGAGTTTTTTGAAGATAGATCGTAGAATATCATCTACTCCTGGTCCTGACATGGGGAATGATATGGACCGAATGTCTAGTCCGGACAAGATAATCCTCAAGTTAACTAACGTGTAGAAAATGTCGTCAAGTCTGCCCGGGTCTGATTGACGTGGTTTCACTGCGAGGGTAAAAATGTATTTGTTGTTTTTCAACCAAGTTTTAATTACGTCGGATATTTCTGGATTCTGGGTTTGAGAGGATTTCATGCTTATTATATTTCCGTCTTTCAACTGTTTTTCTAGTCCTTCTGTCCAACCACAATTAACTGATACGAAATGAGCGTGATTGTGGCACAACATGAGAAGTCCGTCATTAGTTTCGGTTACGTTGGGAGTTGGTCATATGTCATTTTGATTTTTTATGAAGTAATCCAAGTGTCACGAGCGCCGCATATTTACACCAAATCATCATAAACTATGTCAATTAATAATATCGCTTCAGAGACGAGGAAGCATAGCTTAAATATATTAGTCAATCTATATAAAATATTTCTTACAAAACAGTTCGTGGCATAACCGAGCGGAACGGTGTAGTTGACGGACAGCAACGTCAGCGTCTCTGCGGCCGCCAGATCCCGGGTGTAATCAAAACCGGGATGAGGCGATCGCGAGATCACGTGCTTCGAAGATGACTGTCACGAGGCGAGCCTTTGTTTCAAAATTGTAAATTCAGCGAAAACCTCGCTCGCGGCCCGACGTTCCAAAGGGTGTCGGACGAGCAAGCGAAGTCAGTCCGTTAGAGAGAGAGTAAAATCAACATCTACGGAAACAGGCCCCTTCAAAGCTGTCGAGTATAGAGTTATCAGTCTTAAAGTCATCGACGAATAGAGAGTGAATTCCTCTAATTCTACACGCGTTGTTCACAGC